>NC_066343.1:25459971-25607081 GCF_022539315.1 Serinus canaria | reverse complement strand
CAGGGTTTGCTGTCTAGAAATCTGCTACAAAAGACCCAGACATTGCAGAAATATCACTGATGTCATATAATAAAATTATGCAGATGAGGAAAAAAACACACAAAACAGGAGCTCCAGCTACAATGTGGTACTCGAATGAGAAAAAGGGATATGAGATACTAGAGTCATTATTGCCAAAATTTTCCTTTCCTGGTATAGGAAGAAGATGATAAGTGAAATTCCGAAATCATGCAGATGACTACTCTAATTTAGAGATTAATTCCTTTCTGACCTAAAAATCTGTTGGTTTTTTTTTTTTTTTCCTAAACATAATCTTGTCAATAGACCAGATAAGACTGAGATTTTTATTGTCATTTAGCTAATTAGCAACTGAAATTACCTATTCTTAGGCTTTGGAAATACGATAGGAAAAGGAAAAAAATACTGCCTGTATTTTTCGCCTGTTAAAGGAAAGATATCTTCTTATATTACAATGGAAAAAAAATCCTAAAAGGCCTTTACAAGTGACCCAGGAGAGCCCTAAATTAATACCTTCATATGAATCAAATATGGCACAAAATAAAACAAATTACAGTAATTTCTAACTCTTTCGCAGATGCTGTTTTATTTCAAGGTTGAGGACAAATATCACTGACATAACTGACCACTATGGGAATTTTCTGGTCAATGGAAAAATTTATCAATGATATTTTTTGCATAAGGCACAAAAAAGTAACAGAACAGCACCAAATCTTTTTTTGAGTTTTTCTAGTGATGTCAGCAGAGGAACAGAAATAATAACAATAACAATAACAATAACAATAACAATAACAATAACAATAACAATAACAATAACAATAATAACAATAATGTAATTTGCTATGTAGAATACTAAAGTCTTTAATGAAGTGGAATTTCACCACATAAGGATCATACTTGAAAATATTTGTGGCCACTTTTTGACAGAAAGTAACATTGTGCAAGTCATAACATGTTACTAAAAAAGCTCACATTATGCCCTGCATTTTGTTCTCCAGGTTTAGGATAGAAATTCCTCCTCATTTCCTTTACTTGTGATGCTTGTTTTATAACCTCAGTTCCTACCTCCCCTTCAGTATTCCCCGTTTTGACCATATGTGAAGGTGCTATATCTGAGTAAGAAGCACCATGTTTAAATGGAAATAATTCAGGCTGTCTCAAGTTTACTTTAATCCCTCTCTAAAGATCCCAGATAAATCTGACCACTACTCAAGTTTAAGTACCAAGCAGAGTAGCTAAGGATAATGAAAAATAAAGAAGCCTAGAGAAGCTACAGTGACACATTGATGTTTGCCAAATACTCTCAGCCAAATTCCTCATGTAAGTACTCAGCTGTGGAGTTACACTAGAGAAAAACTTTACTCAGCATTCTCTGCTTAGGAAAATTCAGTTCTAGAGCAGGGGATAAAATCACTGACCCAAGTATAATAAAGAGGCATGGAATGGCAAGGACCGAATAAATGAAGATTGAAACTCATTGACTTGTACTATCCTGAAAGTCAAACTGCCTTTGCAAAACTTTATTTAAACACTGAAGGAGTTTAATGTACATATTTGGACATCTCAAATCATCTGTACAGGAAGAAGATAAACTGTATATTCACTGAGGGTGCAAATAATGTTATTTAGATGAAATTGCGGCAGAGGAAGAAAATGGGTTTTTTTTAGGCACAGTGGTGCAGGATCTTCAGAGCAACTGTTACAGACTTTAGAGATAGAAAACAATGCAAAGGTACAAAGGGAAATCACTGGACCAGCTTCCTCCATAGGGAAATAAATGCACTGGGTTTTGAGGACATAGGTAGAATTTCTCCCCAGAAATAGGGATTTAGGAATGGGTTTATATAGGGAGAGAGAGCTAGGATGTGGATGGAGGGAGGCGATTGGAGGTCTGGAGGCGAGGAGGGAGGGAGGCGCGGAGGAGCTGGAGGCGAGGGGACGGGGTAGGGAGGGCGGGAGGGAGGGAGGGAGGGAGGGAGGGAGGCAGGGAGGGAGGGAGGGCGTGTGCAGGGCGGGTACGGGAGGGATGGGAGGGAGGGAGGGAGGAGGGAGGGAGGTGAAGGAGGGGAGGAGGAAAGGGAAGTCGAAGGCAGGAAGGGAGTAATTAATTACCGATGACAAACAAAAAAAGGCCGATAAACTTCAGAAATAGGAAGGAAAATGATATGAAAATTAGCAAAAGAAGTACAAAAAAGAAATGAAAGGGAAGAAAAAGGGACGAAAAGAAAAAAAAATAGAAACGAGAGAAGGAAGGAAAAAAAAGGAAGGAAGGGAAGGAAGAAGGAAGGAACGAAGGGCCCTAAATGGAATGAATTGAAGTAAATTACTTAATGGTATTGTTTTGTGATGTTGCCGACTCCTTACGTTAAGGAATGAAGGAAGAAGTAAGGTAAGGAAAGGAAGAATGGACGGCAGTACGTACTGAAGGCGCACGAATGAGTTCGTCCGTCTATTCAATTCCTTCCTTCCTTCCTGCGCCACTTCCTTCCGCCACTTCCTTCCGACCATCCTTCAGCCACTTCCTTACGCCACTTCCTTCCGCCCACGTCCTTCATTCCTTCGCCAATTTCCTTCCTTCCGACACTTCCTTCCTTCGCCACTTCCTTCCTCCGCCACCTCCTTCCTTCATGCCAATTCCTTCCTTCCGCCACTTCCTTCCGCCACTTCCTTCCGCACTTTACTTCCTTCCTTCCGCCCAATTCCTTCCTCCCTTAAGCCACTTCCTTCCTTCCACCACTTCCTTCGCCACTTCATTCCGCCATTCCTTCCGGCCACTTCCTTACGGGCGAGACAAGGAAGGCATGGAAGGAAAGGCAGTAAGGAAGGAAGGAAGGAAGGAAGGAACGGGAAGGAAGGAAGGAAGGACAGGAGGAAGGACAGGAAGGACAGGAAGGAAGGAAGGCATAAAGGACGGAAGTGCCTTCCCACGTACGCAAACACGTCCGCAACTTCGCCACTTCATTCCGCCACACTCGCGAAGGAGGGATGGGAAGTGGGCGGGCAGGGAGGGAGGGAGGGAGGTAGGGCAGGGCGGTAGGGATGGAGGGCGGGATTGGAGGGAGGGAGGAGGGAGGAGGGAGGGATCGATGGCTTGTGAGGGATTAGGAGGGAGGGCTTTAGGGAGTGAATGGCTGGATTTATGTAGTGAGTATGTTATTGTATTTCTTATGTATGTATGGCTTGATTTTACTTGAGTTCATTTATTTTTTCTTTAGTGCATTTATCTAAGAGTTCATTTCTTTTTGGTGTACTGTTCTGATATTATACTTATCGCCTTCGATCTCTACTTCTAACTGCATATCTCTCCACTAACTACAGTACTCTTCCTCAAACACTTATTCTGCCACTTCCTTCCTCTGCTTCTCTCTCTCTCCCTCCAGTCCTTCCATCCATACTTCTGTCCTTCAGTCCATTTTTAATTCTTCCTGTCTGTTACAAAACCATGGAAGAACCATCAAGGCAGAAGTTTTAAGGTTCCAGCTCTGTGGGTTGGAATCAGTTGTTCTTTGTAAAATACAAGAAGCAATAAAACTGAAAAAGCATAGGGGTTGTTCTGAAAAAAAAAACAAAAAAAAGAAGACAACTCTTCTTGCCAAGAATAATTGAACAGTGCACATATTTCTTCCCATGGCTTGACACATTAAATTTCAGGTTCTAAAACTGCTTTTTGCTATTCACACTTTAACAATCCTCTATGATTTCTGTGATCTCTATGATCCCCACCTTTTGCCTTACTGTCCCAAAGGTATGCAATAGGAAAAAGATAAATTGTTGCAAATAAGACTGGCTATAGCTGCATTTACCAAAGGAAAAAAGCCTCCTTTTCTTTGACGAACATCCTCTAATTGCATGAATTATGTTGCCTGCAAACTGTAGTCACATATTAATTTTAAGGTTTTATTATAAATAAAACCACATTTTCAGATTTATTGTATTTTATTCTCAAGACTGATTTGAAAGGATAGTCAGAGATCTTGCATGGCATCAAGAGTTTTCTACTTCAATATGATATGTATAACAACAGCAATACTTGTCCTCATGGTGCTTCAGCAAGCCTTATTTTTAGATAGATACTTCTTTTACTTTAGCTTCTTTGAACTGAACATGCAATAATATTCCAAGCAGTTAAAGCAATTCTAGGATTAAAATATTACAGACAAAATGAATATTTCCTCACTATCTGAAGATTTTAAATCCTTTCTTTTTCATTGTTAGAACTTTTAAATGTAAGATCCAACTGTAGCATCAAGGTGGTCTATGGATATGGGGACAAAATTTACATTAAAATAAATACAATTCTTTTAAGTCTGATTATAGTTTATTTAATTAAGTGGCTTTTATTTCCTTTTAATGCTACTTGTTCCACATTTTTGTAGAAACAGATCAGCTTGCTTGCTTGACATTTTATATTTTATTATAGATACAACTTATTAAATAGCTTGCTGAAATGCCAACCCTATTTTCTCTCTAAACTTCTGGTACCTCTGAATTTATAAAGTTTCCACTTCTGTTCTCTGGATGGTAACTCTTTTATGGAAAGAAATATACCACTAGAGACAAAAAGGTAAAAAACACTTCTTTAGGAATTGACATTTGATTTCAAAGGCGAGCTTGAAGAAAAAATTCCTATAATTTACAGAATATTCTGATGGCAGTTACATGTCCTTAAAAATACTGTTTAAGATGTCAGCTGAATGAGCCAATATTGCTAGGAAGCATTAATAATGTTACTTGGCAGCAGTAGTATATCCATAAAGAGAACTTAAGCACAGCAATCGTAATTAACAATACAACATATACACTCTCAAAAGTGAATCATTTTAGGATTTAGTCTGTCTTGTGAGTGCCATTGCACAGTGGCATCATTTTATTGTGGACACAGATCCATGATCCACAGATCACTCATTCTAACACTTTCAGGTGTATACCATTTTGCCAGAAACTTTGGGTAGTAAGTAAAGAAAAAAGGAGTCTTCAGCCAGAGATTATAAATGTTTTCCTATCCAGGAATATCAAAGAAGCAAAGTCAGCACAGTTATACATTTACTAGGTAAATGCAATTCTGCTGTCTAGTAAAAGACCATTATTTTTGAAGACCAGAATTTGAAATAAAATCGCTGATTTAAAATGGCTCACCATTTAATATTTGTTCGTAACATGTTTATGTTACCATTTACAATTTAAGATTGTGGTAATTGAAAGCATCACAATAATTTTTTTTCCTACTGCTTACTTTATGTATTTTTTACCATTTCATAGAACAGGTTTCAATTTTTCCTCTTTACTAGTGAGCTCCACTCTTCTTATTAATCTCAAATGTCTTTAGCAGGTCCACAGAGGAAAAAGTAACCTCACAGGACTATAAAAAATTTTATGTTATTATGTGAAATAAGCAAATTCATGAGGAGGTTTGGAAACTCAAAATAATTATAAAACTATGAAGTAAAAAGAGTGGTTTGTTTCTTTTATTTTTCAAAGTGGGCACATAACTTGAACATAGCAAGTTTCTTGATGTTTACTTCAAAGATATAGGAAGAGGATAAAAGTTATTCAGCCTGAATCTAAAATATTGATTTCTTTCCTCATTTCATTGCTACTCATGTATATTAAATTGTTCCAATCAGTGATTTCAGGATCTGTCAAACACTTCATTGCTGCTATCCCACAAGAAATGTTTTTCTTTTTTTCATATATATATATATATACATATATATAGGGACAAATAAGAAGCAGAGAGGTTCTTAAGTCTTTTTTAATGTTGCAAAATAATGTAATAACCATAAAAGTGCATGTCTGCCAAGAGAAAACCTGGTGCATAATAAGCTTGGTTATAACTACATCTGAGTAAAATTTCAACACATTATAAAAAAGTTGAAACTTAATTAAATGTTCAGTAATGTTGTCTCTATCAGGACTTGCTCCTTAAAGTTGAAATGCATTTAAAGACAAAACTGTTCAAACAGGTCTTTCCAGAAATTTCAGAAAACATACAGATGGAGGCATAAATATCAAAGCAGGCACAAATGGAAATAATTGGAAACTTCTGGTGGGATTGGATATAAACGAAGATGTGGATGGTGGGTTGACCACACTTTGCCTTTTCTAGAGCATTATACCAAATGAAGAGTACATTAATTTCTGAGAAGATTTTTGAGAATCTTCCTGTGTAAATTGCTGGGATGAAGTGTTGAATAATCACCCCCCTCAGTCATGAGTGCTCCCTCCCAGCTCACCCTTTGCTTGGGAGAAATCACTTCTGCAGACCTCCCAAAAGAACAAAGCACTTAGACCATGTTCTGCAACTTTGATATCTCACTGGCAAATGCTAGGGTGTTCCTGTAAGCATAGACTTCCTTCTGAATAGGTTAATTTATAAATCTACAATTAATGGACTGACAGAAAGCTACAGAAAACAAACAGGCAGAAACAGTGAATCATAGAAAATTCTGAGGTGGAAAGGACCTTTAATACCATCTAGTTCCAACCCTCCTCCTATCGTCAGGGACACCTTCCACTAGACCTGGTTGCTGTAAGCCTCATCCAACCTGGCCTTGAATACATCCATGAACAGAGTATGCACAACTTCTCTAGTCTGTTCCAGTGCCTCACCACCCTCACACTAGAGAATTTCTTCCTAACATCTCATTTAAACCTCCTAACATCTCATTTAAACCTATTCTCTTTCTACTTCAAGCCATTATCCTGCTCCTGTTACTATAGAACCTTATCAAAAGTCCCTCTCTAGCTTTCTTGTGGCCTTCTCAAGCTACTGAAAGGCCACAATGGGAATGAGAAAGGCTACAATGAGAATGTCCACAAAGTCTTTTCCTCTACAGGCTGAACAACCCCAGCTCTCTCAACCTGTCTTCATAGTGCTCTTCACAGAGGTGCTCCAGCCCTCTGGTCCTCTTCATGGCTTTCCTCTGGACTCACTCCAACAGACCCGCATCTTTCTAGTGCTGATGACCCCAGAGCTGGATGCAGCACCCAATGTGATCTCATGAGAGCAGGCAGGGGCAAAACTCCATCCTTCACCCTGCTCTCCAAACTGCTTTGGGTGCAGCCCAGAACACATTTGGTTAGCTGGTTTGTGTGGGTGCATTGCCCGGTTGGCACAGCTTCCCCTTCCCCTGCGGAGTCCTTCTCCTTGTGGCTGCTCTCAATCTTTTCTCTGCCTGGCCCATATAGTTGTGTCTGGAATTGCTCTGGCCCAGGTGCAGGACCTTCCACTTGGCCTCGTTGAACTTCTGAATTTTGAGTGGTCCTTAAACTTGCCAAGGCGCATCTGGATGACATCCTTTCCCTCCCATGTGTTGACTGCACCACAGAGCTCAGAGTTGTCAGCCAACTTGCTGAGGGTGCCCTCCATCCCACTGTCCATGTCATTGACAGAGATGCTGAACAGCCCAGGTAACAATGCTGATCTCTGTGGGACACTCCTCACTCTTGTCTCCCCTTGGACATGGAGCCATCAACTGCAACTCCTTGAGTGTGGCCATCCAGACAATTCCCTATCCACTGAGTGGTCCACCCATCAAATCCTTGTGTCTCCAGCGTACAGGTAAGAATGCTGTGTCTAACAGAATCAAATGCTTTGCACAACTCCAGGTAGCTTCCCTCATCTACCAACACCATAACCCTGCCATAGAAGGCCACCAAATTTGTCAGGCAAGGTTAGCCCTTAGTGAAGCCATGTTGTCTTTCATCAGTCACCTCTCTGTTTTTCTTGTGCCTTAGCGGAGTTTCCAGGAGGTTTTGATCCATGATCTTGCCAGGAACACAAGTGAGACAGGCCAGTCTATACTTACCCAGGCCTTCCATTTTACCCTTTTTTAAAATTGAGGTAAAGTTTTCCCTTTTCCAGTCAGTGGGGACTACACCAAGCTGCCTTCTTTCAGCACTCGCAGCTGCACACTTTCAGCACATGTGAATTAGAGATTTGAAATATTGTACTTTCAGTGGTAGACACTTATGTTGACGTGGAACCCTAAACTCCATTATTTTGTTGTATGTGCCAAACTCCCAGGCAATAATTCACAGTGAATATTTTCACAATTTTCTTCTAGCTAATTTAAAAATAATAAAATCAAATGCATTTGCTGCATTTATGGTTTATTTAATTTTTCGTATGTATGATATTGCTGGATAGTATCTAAAGCACCATATCACTCAGCATTTTCACCACCCAAGATGCTCAACAAGAGTGTGACCATGAATACATTTACAACTAATATGAATTTTCCACTCCAAATGTGCAGTCACCAAGCGTAGATGTAGAATTGGCAGTGATAGCTTATCAGCTGGACTCAATGTTCATAAGGATCTTTTTGAACCAAAATGATTCTATGACTCTATGATACCTTCAAATTTTCCTAATACTCAAGAGTACTAAAGAATGTCATATGCCAAAAAGAACTTCAGGTTTGATCTTTGAGACCAATGCACGGTTCTCAGTGAAATATTGCAGAAATAAAGGATTTCCTGACAGGCATTTCTGTTGGACTGGAAAAGATGCTGTAATGCACAAAGGAGGCTGGTCACTGCTGCAGAGTAGCCAGCTGACATGATGGCTCCTTCTTGGAAGTGGTCATCATCTGTGAGCAGCTCTTATGATTAAAGTCTGCCAACAAGTAACTCTTAGTGGACCACAACCATCCTCACTGTGAGCTTTGACTATTCAGATATTTAAAAGTCACAGAAATCTAGCTCAGAAGAGAGGCAATTTAATTAGCAATTTAAGAGGTGCTGGAGAAAGACTTTTTTATGAATCAAATTCCCTATGCTGGACATCCAGACTAGAATTGAATTTTAATTTATTCCTCCTTTGAAGAAAACTAGTCTGAGTTCAAAGATGATCTAGCTATATTAATTTGTCTCAGTATTAAAAATCAGTATTTCCAGTGTTGAGATGAATTTTCAGGAATCCAAAACTAAATATAATTTAGTTAAGAATTGTTGTAGTTAATAAATGACATTTAGTTTAGAAATTAAACCTGCCACTATTGTAAAGCAAGTGTTCTATGTAGCTTAAATGTTCAATGTTAATTAGAATTTTCTAGTGGCCAAGAACTGGTTGAATAATATTTCCTGGAGGAAACTCATTTGTGCTGCATTAGCAGAAAGGTGATTGATTTCAACAAGTTGGTAAAACCTGCAATGGGAAAAATATTTAAACACTTGCAATTATTAAACATTATCCTTACTAAAAGTCATAAGTGTGAGCAAAGTTTTCTGGAGGAAACCCCTAATTTAAGGAGGACAACTTAATTCATCCTCAAGTACCTAGGACCTCTATTTTGCTGATCTCCTTTCATTTCAACTGAACTGTAGGTCTAGAGATAAAGCCTGGAATGGTCTGAATGAGAAATTTCCACTACTAAAGGACTGGGAGGTGTCTAGTACTACTATTCTTTTGTTTTGTTTTGGTTTAATATTTATTATTTGTTCTAGAGAACAAATAATAGAACTGTAAAGAGTTCTTCTTTATAGAGAAGGTGGGAACTGCAGGCCAGGACATCATTATCCATTGGAAAAAAGAGATAGAATCTATTCTGAAGAGTAATTAGTGAGTAGGTGAGACTTTTGTATTGATGCTGATTATGTGTGTTTTTATATAGATATATATTTGTGATTTAATGATATTAAAAATACAGCTTGCTGAAGAAGTTACCTACAACGTGGACAAAGAAATTTGGCACAGGTATTCTGCCCAGGTTTACATCAAAGAACCCTCATAAGAGGCCCTTTCAGAATCCCAGAAGGAACAGGATAGACGGGGGAAACGGAAATAAAGGAATGGAAATGGAAATGGAAATGGAAATGGAAATGGAAATGGAAATGGAAATGGAAATGGAAATGGAAATGGAAATGGAAATGGAAATGGAAATGGAAATAAAGTGGGTATGATGTAGAAATCATCCTTGTGCCACAGTACAGATCCATAGTGTTTCTGACTCTTGGACAGAAAAGCATTAAAAAAGTGATAAAGATAATAAAAACCTGGTTTATTACAGGGCCTGGACAAGAAGTAAAATACAATGAGGAAGCTAATTATCAACTGGAAGATAAACAAGGAAGAAATCCGGAGAACCAAAACTAGTCTCAATTATCTTACTTAATTTGCCAATCAAGGGAGTATATTTCCACTATATTTTAGAAATACGTCAGCATCTAACTCAGTTATTTTCATTCCCCACAATGAGACCTCAACCAAACAATAACAGTGTTTTTCTGTCCCTACTGATTTGGGAACTTTGTCAAGTTCTGACTTTGGGTTAGAACTCATCATCTCATTGTCTGAATAATTTTAATCTAATAACTGTTACTGAAAAGAAAAAAATTAAAATAAAAGTAATTTCTTTTAGATTTTGTATTTATTTTACTCACAGAAGCCTACGGTATGTTTGTCATTTTATTGTTTTTTTACAATGTGTTTTACTATCATTTCTGTAATTGTTAAAAAGATAAGAAAAACCCTTTCGAAATCTCTGTGGCTTTCAATAGTGGGCTCAAATCACATCTTCTTCTGCATAAGTGTAACTCTTCTGATGAGGTTTCCATAGCAAGCTCCCTGAGATAAGTTTTCAAAACTATCATGCACATGAATGGATTCACATCAGCCCACAAAAGTACTTACACAAATGCCTGAAAAAATCAAACCCAAACAAAAGTGCAAATAAAGTGATATTTCTAATGTATGGCTTGGGAAAATGAGAGTACAGTATGGGATTTTCTGAAAAAAATCAACATTTAGTTATCTTTGTGTGATATTTTTCAAAATATGTGCAAAACTGGAGCTTTGTCAGGCTGCATAAACCAGGTCCACAATGGTGTGACAATCATTAGGTTTAAGACATAGAGAAAGCTGCATCATCTTTGTTCTGGCACTTTCCTGATGGCTACAAAAAAAATTTTGTCTTCTTCTCTTTCAAGCATATTCTGCCTCCTCCCCTATTCCCTGTCCTTTCTCTCCACCCTTAGCATTACCTTTGATAAATTGACCTACTGAAAGCTCCTCAGAGGCACAAATTGTGAAGCTAGAAGTGGTTTAGCTCTACCCGACATTCCTCCTTCAAAATCAAGTGGTTTTGCATCTTGACAGCAGAAAGTCCCTCGTAGACTCTAAAGGGAGTTGTTCTTTTGCAATTAAAAGGTGACAAGCAGCAGATAAGTGTCATAAATGGATTCAGTCTGTCTTCTTTCTGAGTTGAGAAACAGTGAACATTTTTAACACAGTGAAAAAAAATCAGAAGTTAGAAATACTGCAATCCTAAAGTTTAAGCTTTCTAATCAAATCAAAAACTTTAGGATGAAAGAGACAGAAATAGAGAGAGTGGAAAGGTTAATGAGGACAAACATAAGAACAGTTAATTCATAAAGCCAGTCAAGACTGCAGCACCTAGAAGACATGGTTTGAGGCATCATTCACAAGTGCTATTGATCACTGAACAACCCCAGAGTAAAACAGAGTAATAGGCATAGGCTTAGCAAGGGGTAACAACTCTCACTGACGTATGTTATTTTTCTGACTGATGTGAGACACTTTTTCCAGGTAGTTTCTTCACTGACAGTTTGATCTTGTGCTACAGCAGATTGTGTCTAGCCTGCATGTTCTGAAGCATTTCAGCATTGGAGACTTATATAAAGGTCGCCAACTCAGTTACACAATAATTTAGAAGCTCAACAGGCTAAAGAAAATGTGTCTTCTGCTCTCCAAGCTTTAGATGGGTTTCAACAACTGCTCCCTGGTGATACTGTGTCAGGTAACTTTAGGGTGGATGGCACAGACGTTTTTTGGAAGCAGAAGTTTACCTGATCTGAAGCAGTAAGAAATTATTGATTTGAAAGTTTTCACATGGCCAGTATTGTAACTGTTGAGACTACTGACTGAGCTAAACTCTTTTTTAAATTCCACTTCTTTTTAATCTTTTACTAATATGTGGCAGGACAACACTGAAGAGATTCACCACTGGAACTTTCTTCTGATTAGCACAGGACCCAGTTGAAGCGTGTACCCTTTGCCATGCTGCAGACTTCAAAAATCATAGATCACAGAATCCTAGAATGGTGTTTCCTGAAAGGAATCTTATGAAAGGAATCTACTTCCAACCCTCCTGCCATGGGCATGGACACGTTTCACTGGAAACAGGTAGCTCAGAGTTCTCTCCAACTGGATGTATTAACTGGAGTTTTCCAGCATTCAGCCTAGGAATAAAGTCATTGATCACAGTCCAACGTTTGATTGTTGTATGCACAGGTGTATTCCTCCTCATGTATTCACTAGGTCAATTAACGCATTCTCTCCCTGGCTTTTGATTTGGATCCATTACTTTGTAAGAGTTCTTGCAGGGTAGTATGTTCTTTGAACCTGCTGCCTGAAATACTTGTGCTATACCTTCATGTATTATATTTCAAAAAAATAGGTTTTCAGGCTAACCAGCCATATTCTTGAAGATTAAGCAAATAGCAGTGGGAAAGAGGAAAAGACAAAAAGGAGAGGGAAAAAGAGAGGATGGGAAAAAAAAGAAATAATAAAAAAATAAAGTAAAACTGCTAGGGACAAAAAAAAAGCATAATAGGAGGGGGAAGTAAAAAAGAAAAAAAAAGGGGGGAAAGGGGGACAAGAAGCAATTTTTTTAATATTTCCAAAGAGAAATATTCTGACTTTCACCAAAAAAGACAAAAAATCTTTGGTTTGGAATGTTCTGAAATACACTTCCTGTGTTTAAAAAAGTAAATAATCTCCCAACTAAAAATGTTTGCCTTTGAGTCAAATCAATTTCTTGGTGGATCAGAAAAAAAAAGTACCCTTTTACTTCATTTAGCCAAGGAAAATGTAATTTCAAGAGGAGTAAAAAATAATTCTTTGAGCAGGGTAGAGAAGGGGAGCAGTTATTTTCACTTGTTTGTCTGCTAGCCTTTTAGAAGCACTCTTCTGTATTCAGTCTTAGGTGCTTATGTGATGTCTATGCCATAGACAGCACGTTTACAAAGTAGTCTGAATGTTTTCTTCCTTTCAATTAACCCCTTTGCCATGGACATTTCCAGTAATCTTTTTTCATATTCTCATTTCATCTCCATCTCAGTCCCTACAGATTTGATCTTTTCCCTTTGTCATTTGCAAGTGTCTTCTGCAGCAAATCTAGTTTTGGTGAGCATGAATTTGCAAAAGCAGATTCTCTCACTTTTCTGGATAGACTTTTGCAGTAGCCTCCTTGCCTTCCCTTTCGACTTCTCTTGGGATGAAAGGTCTATTTCTTCCAAAGTGCTGGGGGCTGAGGTGGTCAGACAGCTTTTCTCCAGTGGCATGGATCCTTTCTAAAACCTTTTTTACCTCCTGTGGGACAAGTCTCCAGAGATATCTGCTAGTTTATACCGGTCACTGAATGGGTGTCTTCCTCCTGCTTGTGGGTGAGCAGGGGGGTTCTGTCCCTGTCACAAGGAGAGCCTGTCAGATGTGGGGGCAGCAGCATGATGAGAGGCTTCACAGGGGGCTTTTTAGAGAATTAGAGCTTTATTAATTGAGTTCTAGACCCATACAGAGTCATGAGTTAACCCATCTGAGCACATGCAGTATTGTGTGAAACACACACTACAGAGATTTTTGCAACAATCTGCTGCTATCAAGAAAATCTACAATCTACTTCATCAAGAGGTCAAATACCAGATTTCCCAGACTACACCACATACTAAATCTCGGGCAAAATCAAATTTTAATTAATATAACAATTCTTTGTTATTAACAAGGTGGTGGTGCAGCACATGCTGAATATTTCATTAAGTATGAATCATGTAAGGAGGTCTAGGTATCACAGTGGTGATCCATGCTTGACTTGTGCAGGGGAGACATAGGCATGTCCCAGCTGCCAGGATGAGCTGCATTGTGGCAACAACTACACAAACATGGAACAACACAGGATGGGCTAACATACTCCATTTCAAAAAAGGGATGCAAGGAGTAACCTTATGTGAACAAAACATATACATATACACACACCCTCTGATATTATCTTTTAAATAGAATTAATAGCCCCCAAAAATATTGAAGTAAAGCACTGATGAGGTTAAAAATTTCAATGGTTCCTACAGTGATCAGCAGCACTGCTGATTTTAGTTACTGATTAAGAAAACTACATAGTATATGTTTTTGTTATCAAAAGTCTGGCAAATTGTATCTGACAACACTGGCTTTTTCCCTTCTATTTTTATTCCTAAGCTCTTCTCATTTGTTCAGTTATGCAAGGCACTCTGCAGAATGGTGGACTTCTAAAAGTATGCCCCACACACCACTTTAATTTCTGATACTGAATTTGGCATTGCAATTTTGCTTTAGAGAAGATGAAAAAACCAAGTTCAGTGGTAATAGTCACATAACATAGTGAAAATTGCCAAATTTTTTACATTAACAAACCCTAACAACATTCTTTGCTTGTTATTTATTTTAATTTGAGAATACATGCTTTAAAGGGGAACACTTCTATTCTTACCAATTCCAGTATCTCACCACACTGTGCACAGTCAGATCACCAATACAATGAAGGCACGATAGATGAAAAAAGGGAAGGGAATGGAGGAGCTGGGAATAGGAAAATCAAGGCTTAGATCTAGTCTGAGTTATTTGTGAATTATTTTCACAGGCATTTCAACATATAACACTTACTGACTTAAAGAAAAAGTGTCAGCACTTCTTTAGCCACTGCAGTGCTTTAATTTCATATCTCTTTGATTACCTCACAGCACTAGGATACATGTGTAATAAAAGTAAAATCTTTAATATCCTTATCCACCTCCAAGAGCAATATAATTTCCTACTGCCTTCACAGCGCCCAAAAATAAAACAGTGTCTTTTTCCTGCTCGTTAAAGCGGCGTTAATAAAGAGTGGGTACTATTTATCAATGTCTCCTGCTGGCTCCTACGCACAAGTGATATTATTTCTCTGCAAGATCTCTGCCATGCTCACAGGAATGCCACTTGCTTGCAAAATGGTCGGCAAGGGATGTGGGTTCAGAAATGGCATTTGCTGCCTTGGAGCCCATTTTGCCAAATATACGTGCTGAGAAATGGTTCCTACATTTCCAGCTTCCATAATTCTGGGCTGAGCAGGAGGTTTATCTCTCTTTAAAATGAGAAATGTGTCACTGACTGAGACATTTGCCGTTACTCCTTTAAACATTGAATTAAGGTCATGATCTCAAAAAAGGTATTAATAAAGTAACTACATAATAGAGATGAGAGCTTAAATAATGCAGTGACTTTATAGCTGGAGATCAGTTTTGCTCTTCAGCACTAGCAGCCACAGATTCAGTGGGGGAAAAAAAAAAGTTTGAAATATAAAGGAAATCTTCAGATCATGTAACTTGAATCGTAATAATAAAAGGAAATGGAGCAGGCAACACTACAGAGAGTAAGAGCTTAGCTCTTCCTCCTTTGTCTCTGTGCTCTGCTTGCTCCTGGTGTTAAAAAATCCTCAGTACGGTGGAAATTATATATTGGAGTAAAAGAGGTCAGTTTAACTTTTAACTCTACACAGACATTATGTAAAATTATCTGGTGGGAGTGTGCCACTGTGGACACAGATATGGAAAGGGATTCAGACCACTATTTGGCTCATGGTAAAAAGTGTTGCCACTTAACATAAGAAGCACCTCTTTAGAAACACTGAAAAAATCCTGAAATAATCGTGCTGCTATTCAGATATCTGAGGAAATGGTATAAAAAATGAAACATGAACAGGAATTTTAATAAAAGGCCTTAATTAATCAGGTAAGAGACATTTTTCAGTCTCAGACCATCAAATGGACTTCATTTTGTGCCTGTGTTTCAAATTAGCTGAGACTTATCTCCTGAAGACAGACCTAATCACAACAAATGGCAGAAGCTCTTGAGGTTTCAAAAACCAATATGCAAAGATGACTGGTATTCAAATGTTGGCTGCAGCCAAGGGTATTGCACAAGGCTTTCAAAATACAAATTAATCCATTTACTACATTTTAGATAATCAAAGTAGCATGTTTTGCTTTCATAAAATTTCCCATAGTTACTTAAACCCTGCCTTTAAATCAATGAATGGACTTAAAATCAGTAACTCAGGGTGTTACCACTTTTTCTGAGAGCTAAACTTTACCCTTGTTCATCTTCCCCATGTACTCTCTGGAGTAAGTTGTGTCTTTTATTACCTGTGTTTGCAGAACTGATCACACAAATTCCAATTATGGTGTCCTGCCCTACCGTATATATTTAAGAAAATTCAGGTAATGAAATTGTATGGATTTCAGAATTCGTCTCAAGAAAAGGGAAGGAAACAATAGTTTCACATTGCACAAGGTCTAATACAGTGAATCTATACAGGGAAAAGCAGCACAGAGACATTTCATTGCCTAATTCACATGATATAATCAATTACTCTGCACCACAAAACAGGTCTTTTTACTTATTTCTGTTACTCACGTTGTGTGTTACAAGCTTTGACAGTATGACAAGAAAAATGGATGGTTCTATGACCAGCTACACCACAAAGCAAGATAATTAGGAGACTTGTATAGGATTTTTTTTCCCCCTTTTATTGGGGAAGGATCAGCTGCAGTTTCACTGTAGCATCTGCCTGCCTCCTCAAAATGTTTGTAGAGCAAAATTACAAATCTAGACTGCCAGACAAGCCAAGGAGCTGCTCCAAATTCCAGGCACAAATCCTAGCAAGCAGTCCTCACCTGGTATTGCAGGACAGACAGACGCCTACCTCTCAAAGCTGCGCAGCACTGCAGACCCCAAAGCAGCTCACAGAAGCATGGCATTCCAGTTTCTCTTCAAGCTGCACAACATCCCCTTCACAGCTTGGAGGGCTGGCACGGAGAGCCACAGACTACTGAGGTTTAAAGATGCTGGTTTGATTGTTTCCATTTCTTTTCAGACCAGGATTGCAAGACACAAGCAGCAAAACAAACCAACTTTCAGTGCACCAGTAGTTAATGGATGGTGATAAACTGGAAAACAAGAAAGAATTACACTAAAATATTCCATGAGAAATGTAAGTAAAATGGCTGAAATATTGGCAGATCTCTGCAATGTGTTCTAGAAGCATGCAGAAGTAATCTTAAGGCAGATTGCATTCTGCAACTTGCCAAAAACACTAATTCATTATCATTTATTAATGAATCTTCAAGAATCTGGGCTACCATGTTGAGCTACATGATATACTTACAGATCACTCATCTGCGACCTTCACTCCATTAATGGTTTGCCCAGCCAGGATTTTCATACCTTGGACTGATGTCTCCTGATGCCTTTCTGCAGGATTTGAGAACCTTATGAATGCACATCCCACAGTGTCTGCTAGCCCTTGATCTTAGGAGAATAGAGGCAGGCAGTCACTGCTGGACCTGTTGGCCACTTATCCCAAACTGGCCTTTCCAGCTGCACCTGAGCCCCTTTGCATTCCCAGCCTCTTCCCCATCACCCTGGGCAGAACCAAACACCAGATTGTGGTACCAGCTGGGTATGGCACAAACACAAGGGAGATATAAAGACTAGCCTTGATGTCTGCCAGATGGTGCACTGGGGCTGTACCACAGGAGAGTGAATCCTACTCCTCCTTATAAGGCAGCAAGGGAGGGATGAATGCTCTTTGTATCTCCTACCAGGGGTGAGCACCACAAAAATGCTCACAATTGCTTCAGAGCCTCATGACAAAGACAATTTTGGAAAATTTTATAGAGGCTACTGGGAGTCTAAACAGTTATCTAGATACATTTCAAGAAAATCCCAGTCTTAGAGACTATGAAGAAATTACTATAGAAATATTAGTGAGGGAGTTATTAACTTTTAATTCACTGAAGATTTCCTGTTGTATGCATTAAATGAGGCCTGGGGCCTTTCCAGTGAGGATAAAAGGGAATACCAAATGATTACCCTTCCCTGACTGAGTCAGGCATCCCATGGAAGAGCTTGTGTGCTGTTAGGTAAGAAAGGATTGCAAGGTAATGCAAGGATATGCAAGGGTATGGAAGGTAATGCACATGCATAAGGAGGGTGAATGCAAGTAACAGGGACAACTTTATTCTGGTAGCTCCTCATTCTCTGAACTAGACTTCACAACCTTAGGGGTCCTGCAGTGGCATTTTGAGATAGTTTATGCGTTCAAGATTATTGCTGGGAACTCTGAACATTGTGGTAAGTTAAAAGTGACTAAGATTTTACTTCCTTTAATTAGAAAATGCTCAGTAAACTGTTGAGGGAGTAATGTCTCCATGAAGTTTACTAATTCAGATGGGTGCTTTTCTTGCTTCCTTTGAAACAGGGAAACTCAAACTTATGATAGTTTCATACAGCTACATCATACATCTGAAAGGCTAAATACAGGTAGGAATAAATGTATCTGTTTCAAATCCAGAGCTCAGGGAACCATTTCTTCTGCAGGTGTTGGCTGCAGTTTTATTTCTGTTCTATAGAATAGAATTTTCATCTATGGGCAATACTATTTTCCTCATTCAGAATGTATCTTTCTTCACAACACTGAATAATTTTCTTCATAACATTAATTAATTTAACCTTTTTTTTCTAAAATGCATCACTTTGGAAGTATTTATCGTATTTTTATATATTTTTTTACATTTTTTTCTTGGCAACTTTCATCTGCTGTTGAAATTCAACCAGGGTCCTGTTTGTAGCGCATACCTGTAGACATCAAATTTAAATTTAGATAATTATGGCTTCCAATTTTTTTGCAGAATAACATACAGGGCTAGGTTAATAGGTCTTGTCAGTTCTGAGGGAGGCTTGTACTGATAATCCAATAAATAGGCTTGAAGGTAGTATACTCTTATCATCTCCAGAATAGGTATGTTGAAGTTTAAAGAAACAATTCTCTCTCTCTCTTTTTTTTTTTTTTTCAGATGCAGTAACAGGATATGTTAGCTTTGATATCCAAGACACCTAAATGTGCTTTTAACTTATATAGGCTTAATTAAAGCACAACTTTCAGTCTGCTTCCAGAATGTATTTGCCCAAAGTTTACTGAAATATTGATGAGCTTGAGTGCTCACAAAAGCGCTTCACTAAAATGCAGCTCAGAAGGAGGTCTCACTGCTGAACACTGACTCAGTCATGGACAATTTATATGAGTAAATGTTGAAGTGAATAAATGTTGTGAAGAGAATGCAAAAAAGGGGCTGGACATCCTGGTGGCTGCTTAGGGAGCATGCACTGTGTACTACAGTGTCTTCAGCTTGCAATGCTTTTCTTTGGTGGCTGTAAGTAAAGGCAGTCATAAACAAGCAATATTTTGTAATTTTGGACATGATCCAGCAGTCTGGTGAGGTGGCCAAGAAGGCCAAGGGCATCCTGGCCTGTATCAGCAGTATTGTGGCCAGGACAGTGATTGTCCCTCTGTACTTGGCACTGGTGAGGCCACACCTGAGCCTTGTGTCCAGTTTTGGGTCCCTCATTGCTGGAAAGACTCTGAGGTGCTGGAGCGTGTCCAGAGAAGGGCAATGGAACTGGGGAAGGCTCAGGAGCACAGGTCTGCTGGGAAGCAGCTGAGGGAGCTGGGGGTGTTTAGCCTGAAGGAAAGGAGGCTCATGAGAGAGTTATCAGTCTCTACAACTCCCTGACAGGAGGGTGTAGCCAGGAGGGGTCAGCTTCTCTCCCAGGCAACAACTGATAGGAAATGCTGAACTACTCAGTATCCAAGAAAAGTGATGGAGGGAGAATAAAGGAATAGTCATCCTAATGGGTTCAGGCTTATACGTAACTGAGTTGCAGTTTCACCAGGGGAAAAAGGAGTAAAGTTTTGGTTCACACTGAGGCAATGTTCAATTTTTGTTTGCTTCCAAGGACTTCAGGTGAGGTCTTCTCTTGCAGAAAACATGTGGCAAAATCAGAGTGACCTGTTTAATACCTGTATTGTCGCCTCAAGACACAGGTCATTGCTTGCATACATAAAACTGAAAACACATAAAGAGGATGCTGGTGATGAAATATGTGCAATAACTTGGTACATTTCAATAAGTGACTATTCTCATGGTCAGGAATGCAAAATTCCTCACTCAAGATGTCAGCATTACCTTACTTTTTCCCTCTGCTTCTGACTATTTTTCTCTTGCCATGAAATTGCTTCTGCCTCTTCTTTTCTCCTTTTCTCTTTTTGTCCCTTCTCTTCTTGTTTGGATTTATTACAGGGTCAATATCCAACCCTAAAATAGCAATACATAGAAAACAATTTCTCTTGGCCCTGTCCTTGGGCTAGAGAGCCTTTATTATTTGCCTGATTTGTTATTATAGCCAATAGTATTACTACCTATGCCTGCTAGTACAGCACAAAAGCAAAATGAATTGATAGTAATGAGAAGCTTTTAGAGGCAATATTTAAGCAATAATGACCCCGGAGTCAAACATTTCCTGGCAGCTAATGACTGGCTGGAAGAGTAAAAGGTCTAAGATAGACCCAGAGGCTCTTAACCCAACCCACTATTAGCTGCCAGGAAATGCCTGACTGGGAGAGCACTAATGCTATTATACATCATAAAAACACGAGGGGAAATCTAATTGCTTTTCTGCATGTTCAAAAGCTCAAAACTGAATATCAAGTTGCCATGGATTGTTCCCTGTGCTTGTGTTTTCCTAGGTGTTAATCACCAGAGTAGTTATCAAAATAGAAACTAAAAATAAGTCAATTGGAATCAGTAATATTATTTGGAGCTGATAATTCACCCTCATGTTTAAGTCCAGAGAAGTCTTTTTTACATCACACTGAATCATTATACAAATTTAAATCCTCATGAAGATGAATATCCATGAGATTTCAAAATAAATGTGTCACACTGACTGTAGACTATTTTTTATACATCTTTGTGCTGATACGGGAATAACAACCATTGGGAAAAGAATAAACATAGTTGCCATCTTCTAACCAATAAAAGCTGGAAATAACCATTTTTGCATCCTCTATAGCTGAATAGATAAGAAAAATTTCTCCAAGCCAGGTCAGTTGCTATTCTAGAATAAAAATAAAGTTTCTTACAATTTCATGACCTAGTGATTCATATGATTTATTGGATGTAGTTTCTCATATTTCAAACACTTTTGACTTTTCCCCTGAAATGTGCCTTACAGTTTTGTTGCATTGTACATTAACCTTAAGACACCACACTTCCTTTTCCCACTGCTCCTGCCTCATCCATTTACACCTCCTTGTTCTCCTTGTAAACAAATCTCACCTCTTTTGACAGCTGTCCTGGTGTTCTTTGGGACAAAGCTTTGGTTTATTATTTATAAATGCTATTTGTTGCAACAAATTATTTCCCAGAGCATGGTGCTTGGATGGGAACCACAGCTGGACTAGCAGAGAGAAGGAGCTATCACCTGCAAAATGGGAGGCACTTTGAATAAAGTAGCCCATTTGGAAAATGTTACACTTTTTCTTGCTGAATGTCTGGACATTGAAATATTTTTGCTGTTTAGCCTAGAGTACAGGTGGCACAGTGCAGCTATTGCCATAGTTTTGTTATGAAAACAAACTCCAACACAGATCAGCTTCACCGTGAAAATTCAAGTCCTTCTTTTCTGGATACTATCCAAAGGCTTAATTTTTTACATATACACTTTTGTTCCAGTGAGCTCAAAATTTGTTCTTGAGTAAATGTTTTTTGTGATTTGTATATCCTCTGCTGATTTAAAGTCCTAGAGAAAACAGAAAGTTAATAAATCAGAGCAAATCCAGGAGGAGGTATACAACTCAGATAGCACATGCAATAACTCTATTGAAATTAAGAAGAGACATTGCAATGTGCAGGTTCACATCTATAAAAGACAAGGAAACAAGGATAAGTCTAGATACAACCTTTTCCTACTTGGCTCCCTATCCTTACAACCATATTCAGTACCAGTATGCAAAGAAATGTCTGTTGACCAAAAACTGGACTCCAAAAATCCTGAAAATCCTTGATACCTGTCAAGCTACAAAATTTATCATTTACAAACCCCATGGCCAGTTCTATGCTTGAACATCTGGAAAGTATGTCTTGGTTCATTAGTAATTAACAATAATGAAGATGCTGGTACTCAGTGCCTTTTTAGTACAGACATTTAATCTGTAATTAGTTTAAGGATGTTCCAACTGTCACAGAAAGTTATACTTAATACCTGCTTCCCAACATGCCATATTCCCTCTGAAACCCAGTCAGAATCTTGGTTCTTTGGCCCCACAGGGTACAGGGTAGAAACCCTTCTGTCACCTCTTTAGCCTCCATGTGGATTTGTGATTGTGTCCCAAAAAGTACCATTAACACAGACATCACAAAGGATCTCTAAGTACATCTGTCATGTGAGACAGACCAAACTGTTGCCACTCACAGTTCAATACCAAGGGCAAAACATGGCCCAGAGTTTGTCTCCTCTCTGCCCCTGCTTCTCTTTGCCACAATAATCTACTAAATCAGACATTCCAAGAGCACTACTAATAATTTATCAACATGGTTCTTTCTTGAGCTTTATGATAAAACCATAAAGAAACAGTTGTCAAGTGTTGGCTTTGTTTTAGATTCGAGTTTCACTAGCTACCTGTGTTGCTAACTCCTTTTAGATAAGTGCAGAAAACCACTGAACCTAGATCAAAAATAATACTTTTGCACACAGATTTAAAGGTCAAGTCTTACACAAAACTCATTTCTTTGAACATGATGTACTTTACTTATTTTGGATTAGTATAAAGGGCTGGAACTGACTCCTACTGATTTGAGTTATCTGCTTTTGATCACTGTTGCTTAAATCACAATGGCATTTTCTCTAGTTCCAGCTCCAAGGACACAAACCTGCTTCTCGCTTGGAATGACATTTTTTGCATGAGAAATCAGTGTGTCAGTGCAAGGTCTGCCTAGTTCAGCGAGTTAATGAACTAGCTTTCTGCCCTGGGGAACAATGAACTGGTAGCTAGTTTCAATCACAAATGGAAGACTGGTAGATCGGAACAGGTCCTCTTTTCTCATCTGTGCAGTGCAACATCCACATGGAATTTCTGTAGGGACAATTCAAAATTACTATAGTGATTTGGTTACTAATCACCCAGTACCAGATTTCAGTCAGCACCTCACAAGCAGGCATTGAGACCGCGAGGAAGTGGCAGGAGGTCTCAAGCTGGTAAGATGCTGAGGGTCCAGGTACAGCAGCAGGTCCACAGCATCTCCCTTTTCATCTTTCTAGCAGTCACACACCACACCAAGACTTAAAACTGTCCTATTTGCCCCTTCTGGAAAAACTTTACTCCTGATGAAGCTTAGCTAAGATGGTACTGAGCATGAATGATATCTTCCCTTTGGAAAAAAAAGTCATTAACACTATACAATTAAAAGGAACTAGGATGCTTGGAGACCCTGGAAATATGAATATCTCTCTGACACCAGTGTATAGTGTTTATTTCAAACACCAGTGATTGCTAATCAAGTGTCTGAGAAATGTTTTCACAGATTATTTCCCTATCTGGACAGCTGTTGCACAAGAAAAAAACAAAACAAAAAGTTGTTCCATCACTAACAATAATAATTGACTGTGTAAGAATGGAAATGCCTTGTGGAGAAGAACACACGCCCCATAGCTTCATCCCTGAGAGTAGCCAGATGTGAGGCAAGCCTAAGAAATGGTGTATGCACATGGAATGATCTTTTTCCCAAAAGAGTTTTTCATATTCTAGTAATGCAGGCAGAGACTGGGTGATGATAACAGACAAGAAGACAGGCAGTGATTTCAGATATCAAACGGTTATTTATCTGCTGTAAACCTCAAAATAAAGGACATTCTTAAGGAGGTTGTGTCATTCTGGAGACCACTCCCTTTGTTCTAGAAGGGGAAGGAGGGCAAAGTTCACAGAACAAAACAGGCCAACCAAAGTAAATCCTATTGCTCCCACTGGGTCTGGTGTAGGATTTCCTGAGAAGCTGGCTATATGCAGAATACACAAACCTCCAGTTCTTTTTACTCCCTTAGCTTTCACTCTACAGGTCCTAGAGGCCAAAATATAATTTATCATATTGCAGAAGTCAAGTCATGCTCCTTGGACTTCTTGCAAAACATGACAAGATGTGCAGAGGTTCTTTGTTTCTGATGGTTTGGCACAAGTATATTAAACCTTTATTTCTGGGAAATGTTTAAGTTGTGACTCAGATATGTTGCATATGAGAAAGCAAAATGCTTAGTGAAACTCTTCAAAAGGGTAGAGTTTAGAAGTAAAAACGCCTTTAAGAGAAGATGCACCAAGTTATCTTCCTATCCCTAAGCCAGCATAGATAGTCAGTTTTCAGACTACACTGGAGAAATGTTCTTGGTTTTTTCGAAAGAAAAAAATTGTGCTAAAGAAGTTTCATCTACTTTTCAAAGTGAAAGGAAATAGAGTGTCTGGACTTTAGCATCAATCAATAAACATAACTATAGTTTAATACAAACGTGCTTTTCTTTACTTTATACTGTAACAACTGAATTTGATGTGAAAGTTGAAAGCATCAAGAATCAAAGCTCCTGTAAGGCACCGGATATTTAACCTGAGTTATCTTTAGGCTCACTGCTGAAAAAATGCATGAAAAAGAAATGTGCGGTGTGTTGGAAAGCAGGAGATAACTGAATGGATAAAATTATCTCAATTTCATGCTATTGAAATTTACATTGTAATAGAACTACCTACAGTCTAATCAGGACCCTGGGGTGTGTGTTGCACGAATATATCTATTATTTAAAGGAATAGGCAGTAGGAACCTTAGGCTTTTAATGACAGTAGACTCTACAGAAAAATGAATGCACACACAACTGCCAATTCCAAGCACCATAAAATATTATATTCCCCTTTTTTACTGTCATTTCCCCCCACAATTGTTTCAAGCAGGATTATCACTGCAAATTACGTTTCTCATTTACTGTTACTATCCCCTCATTTAAGTACATATTTATGTCAGTGACAAAAGTACACTAATACATACTTCCTCTGCTCTTTTTAAGAAGGGAAATTATGGGCAAGTTTTCTGCATGAAAGTTAATTCTTCATGTCTTATAATTTTATAATAATGCTTACCTGAGTGCAAGCGCAAAACAAATTCAAAGTTCTGGTTGATTTGGATTCTTGACCCTTAACAGTAGAAGACTAATTTCCTGGGACCTGAGTGGAGACCGGCAGGAGAACTGCTTCATCTACTGGAGCCACAAGTATGAAACATTTCTGAAGGTGAGAAGTTAACTTTACAAGTAAAGGCAACTGCAGCTAATGTGCTGATAGCATGCAGGTAATTCCGTCAGTGTCATTGAAGGACACCCTTGACAGGTTTTTTACAAATGAAGTTGTGTTAATTGAAATGGTGCCCTTTTATTCTCCTCTTATCAGTGTAGCAGTCTGGACTTTGTTACTGATATCTTCTAAAACTGGTTATTCTGTCTTCTGGTCAAGAGTAGTTTGTACTAGGATAATTGTCCATGCAGAGTAAACAAATTTAACCTCAACAGCCTTGGAGCTTTACATCCAGCTGGTACCCTTGGACAAGACCCAGGAATATGTCTCAGAGGTGTTCTGTGGACGCTGAAGTTTGAATCAGTTTTTGAAACAGATTTGAAGTTTGAATCAGTTTTTGAAACAGATTTTAAGTTTTAGCGTGTGCTTTCAGAAACACTATAAGGCAACAATGAAACAGGATTTACTCCTGAAGTTTTTCAGACAAAGGTACAGAACTGCAAATAACATTGTATACTGATGGCTTTGGCTGTAGGGTAGATACAATCGAAGGATTCATGTTTTATTTCAATAAAGTGGTTAGAGAATTCATTATATTTAGCTACTGTTTTAGAGTCAGAGCTAATTTTATACTTTATATTCCCCACAAGTGCAGGAGTAAATTCAAAATGATAAACTGGCAATTGAAAACCCATGAGAACAGTAAGTAATGGGGAAATGGAGGTAAGGAACCAAGCATGAACACCAGGACAGACCTGGAGCAAATCTCAGAAAGCCCAAATGGTTATGCTGAAAATTGACTTCACTGCAGGAAGACAGACAATGGCTAATCCCATCTTGAAATTTTTTAGTAAGTTCTGGCTGAGAAACTTTCTATGGCTATCTGACACAGGATACTTTAGAGACAGTAAAATATCAGTGTAGGAATATTACATACTGCAAATGAAAATAAAATTACACATTAAAATTATTATCCTTATCAAAGAGAATAATATTTCACAACTAAAACTAATTGTATTGTCTCCCTTGTTGCTTGACTGCCCTGCAGGCAGTAACCAGCCATGCTGGAGAGATTCCCTGTTGTCAATGAAGTCTTCTTGAACTTCTTTGGGATACTTCCAAGGACCTGCAAAACATGAAATTCCTAATGTTCCCCTGAAATCTGCTTCTAGTGTGTATATCACTGACACTGGAAAGTTTGCAGGGCTCAGGAGTTGTTCAGCAGAGAAAACTGCCCCTGTGTGGGAGTGAGGGGTCTGGGAGAGGATGCCCCTCTGCCTGCACCCAGAGGCATGGCAGGGCTGGCCAGTTACTGCCAGAGAGTAACACTGGAGCCCTGCAGGGCACCTGCATCCACCCTGGAGAAGAGGAGGGCAGGGAAGCCAACAAGGAGCATCCTCATCTGGGTATGGCAAGCTCCAGGTGAAGGAATGTGTGAAACAGGGGCAATATGCCATACATCATTTAAACATTTCCATGCACATCATGCTCTGCACCCCCAGTCAGTCATCTCTAGATAAATTATTTGATGTGCAGAATAACTATCCCATATTAGCTTAGAAGACCCAGCTGGCTTGGGTCCACGACTTACCCAGGGCATTTTGGTAGAACCACAGCTGCTCACAGCTTGGGTGTTTTTTCAGTAACCTCTGAAATGAGCTCCTCTGTATGCTAGATTATTTTAGAGTGCAGTTGGATTTCACTACATTCAATACTGATATCAAAAAATCTCTGAGAATAAAGAGCTCCCCCTCTTTGTCCAAATATCATAGGAGGGCCAGAGAGTTCAAAAGCCCCTGCTAGAGAGGATGGAGAATATAAAATGAGAAACACAGCAAAACTAAACTAAAACAAAAAAAACTTATCAAGCTGATACATTCAGGATTCAAGCAGAAAACAAAGCCACTGATCAAAAAAGCTCCAGCTCCTACATATTAGAGTCCTTTCAGGGGCCCCTCAACACTTCATGAAACGAATCCTCCACTCACAAGTCAACAGAATCTCAAACACAGAGGGAAAAAAATTAATTTTAAAGCAGTCAGTATGAAACAGACTTTGTTTCACCATAAGGGCTCCTCCAGGACTGTTGTACGGAGATGCTGGCAGCCAGGAACAGAGAAGTCCAGGTTCAGCATTTAGGGTGAACCACTATATGATACTGAAGATAATGCAAACTAGGGAGTTGGTATATCTTCCATACAGAGGGTGATGACTGATGTACTGTGATCAACAGCACATGAAAATGATGCTATAAACCACATATGTGACTTATACTCTAATGAATGAAAAATACTGAGATCTATTTCAAACTACATAACTTTTCTTTCTGCTCTTCAGAGGATGGTATGAAACATCTGTCACTGAAACTATGCTCTGAAGGAAATACAGTGTAATTTAAATACACTGAAACTATGCTCTGCAGGAAATACAGCATCTAATTTCCTCTTACTGGGGTGCAAACACTGGTCAGTGTTTGCACCCCAGTAAGAGGAAATTCGATGCTTTAAGCATTGTTTGTTTGTTTGCTTGTATGTCAAATATTTTCTTTCTGAATGTTTTCCCTTCAATGGTAAGAGTTGTGTAAAAATTGTGTGGACAGCAACTGTCAGTATATACATGGGCTTTAGTCACCAGATGTCATTTATTTATATTATCAGGAAAAATCTGCACATATTGAAAGGAATCATTTCTATTAGATGCATATGTCATTACTAGCCCGAAGTTTGGTAGCTACCCTGGAGACAGTGCTTGGTCTCTTAGGTCTGGCTGGATTTGTACTGCCAGTGTGAAAACTATTGTACATCAAGGACTATTAGGTCAGTGCCATTTTTGCAATCACTGACAGCCTCATGTTATGGTATATCCTATACCTGCAGAAATCTTTCTGCCTGCAAAGTTTTGCTGTTGCTGTTATACAGATCTGCCAACTGCCCAGACATTTTTAAGTACTGAGTTTGTCCAGAGATTTTTAAGCACTTTAGGAAGTGTAAATTTCATTATTGTACAGTTAGAGAAATTGAGGCACAGGTAAAACATAATGTGTCCAGCGATAAGATACAAAGGAGACAAAGAAGATTAGGTAAGGACAAGAGTACACAATAAAAACATTCTTGATAATGACTTTCTGGTTCACATGTCAGTCGCACTGCTCACTGAACCACATATCCAGCTCTTTTATTGCAGGTGTTGTGTGGTACGTGTGCAACAGGAGATTAAACAAACCCCATAAAATTTCCTGAAAGTTTATCCCACCAGGTTTTCACAGCTACATGTACTAAAAAAACCCAAGATTTTTGATACTGGCTGTTGCAGCTAAATGGCTTGAACATAATACTCTGTAATCTTTCTGGCTTATGTCAAGTAACCTGGTGAGACTCAAAGACTTCATCAAGAAGCTACCACCCTCTGCAGGAGCTGGGAAGGGCTGCAGGGACCCCACTTGCTCCAAGGAGGAGCACTACTTCCATGCGATCGCTGGAGCACTGCTTTCTCTGTTCAGCAGAAGGAATCCCAGGAGGAGGGATGTCAGTGCCCCAGGGCGTGGTGGAGCAGCGCTCAGGGTGCTCAGACATTTTGCTGGCCAGCACACAGCGAGGAGGGATCTGCTGACCCTCGGGCACCTGGAAAGCCGATGGTGGGATCCAGGCTGGGGCGTGGGTCTAGATTTATTTTGTGCAGAACCTTGTGGCAGGCAGCTGGGGGCTAAGCCAGGGTGAAATTACTGGCTGTGCAAACGTGCCTGGCTGCAGGAAAGGCTGTGTGAGGACAACTTCAAAGAGACCCAAGCCCCAAACCTTTCTACTCCTTCGCCTGCTCCTACAAAGAGACTGTTCTTTCTCTGCCTGGCCCATATCAATGTTTCAACACGTAACAAATATCACTTAATGCTTGAAGAAACCTTTGAAGATGAAAAGTGTTTTCTGAAGTGCTTAAGTGTCATAATTAGTAAGGAAAATACTGAATTGCTCTGTCAAGAAGGCAAGGAAAGGACAATTGTCAAAAAATTAATTGTATGAGGGGTTTTTGCCTGAGCTGTACATTGATAGCATTGTGGTAAAATTACTTGTCACAAGTGAAAGAGACCTCATATTATTGCACTGATTAAAACTCAGGAGGATTTCATGGCCAGGTGATCAGTGCAAGATATAAAACTTTTTGCTAAAAGGTTTTATTCTCTAAAAGTCTAAATAGATAGAAAACAACTAAAAATGCTGTTAAGACAAAACTTTAAAGAAATACTCTTGGTAGAGTATACACACATGTGAGCTATTACTCCTCTTTTCTAAATTAATCCTTGGAGAGCCAGAGTGGCACAGTAAGAAATTTGTAGTTTCACACAATTTTGGTGTGAAGCCGAGCAAAACTTGGCAGATATAAATATGGATTTGTAGTACTTAAATGCAAGCAGTTTGGCATTTTTCCTTGGCTTTTTTCAGAGTAGCCTAGTTTGATAGCAAAACTGTTTGATAAATGGGCATACTTTGCTCAAAATAACCAAGGAAAAAGGTGAAATTATCCCTGAATTTCAATTATACATTTTATTCCAATTTTTAAAATTTTTTTTTCCATGCATTACTTCTCAGAGAGGGCCATAAGCCCTTCTGGAGGCAGCAGTGTCTTTTTGCTCTGTCTTTTTACAGAACCTCATGAAGTTTCTAAATATACAAGTGAATTTCTTCAACTTGTAAGCAATAAATAAAAATGTGGAGCCTGTCATTCAGAGAAAAATAGATCTTGGATAAACTCATACATATGTCAGACTGAAATTCTGAAAGTACCTGAAGGAGAGTTCATTTTACAGTGGATTTAACATTTCTGACTTTCAGTTTACAGCTGTAAACTGAAAGTCAGAAATGTTAAATCCACTGTAAAATGAACTTCAATCTTTTTCCCCCTTCTTTAGTTTGCACTATTAGTAAAACTTCTAATTTAGAAAGTACTGATATCTCTAGTCCTTGTTTGTGTTCAGAGAGCTTCTTGTAGCATTATGTAAACAAAATACTTATATTCCTTTCCAATTAGTAGAGGAAAAGAGCAGGAAGAATGGATCAGATCTTTTTCTGACCTATTATCAACAGAATAGTTGAAAAACCAGTGATCTCAGAATTCTTGTTTCTGGTGAAACGTAAAAGGCAAACTTTCACTTTCCAGTTCCAAGGTCTTTTTGGGGCCAGATATCATGAAATATTTTAAGGTTACATGTAAATGGCCCAAACTAAGAGATGCTGAGATGACTAAAATGCATGAGAAATCATGTATTTAATTTTCAAAAGAGAAAGCTGCCTTAACTTCATTTGTTTATTTTCTTTACAATATGAACCTGACTTACATCCTAGATTCCACCTTCCTCTGTCCAAAACCAAGTGATATACAAACATGAATTACTGACACTTTTGCATACTGCTTTTTTGGGATTTTACAGAGTAATACATACAAGACAATATTATTCTCCAATGTGTAAAAAATGTGGAAAGCTAAGCAATATCTGTTCTTGTTTGTGCATGAGAGAATTTTAAAAGTAACAATTTGTTGTATCACCTGTTTTAAACCCATTCTCTTCAATTTGTAACCAGCTTTCTCACTGGGAATTTGAAAGAAGAAGACGCCAGTTCCATTTGGTCTGTTGTGCTTAACTACAAGCCACCGCATGCTGTGGGACTGCGCAAACAACCTGAAGCTTCAGATGTGAGCTACACTTTCTTTTCACTGTTAGAAAAATTAAAAAGCACAAATTCCTATTCCTACATCCTTTGATTGTACTTTCTAAAAGTGGTAATGGTATCAAGTTTGTCAGGAATACAGAATTTTTTTTAAAAAATGAGTTTCCAAATGAAACTTTGTGGTGACTTTTTTATGAGTATATACTCCTTCTGAGACAATGCAGTCAAAAGAGATTAAACCAACTCACAACAGAAGTAAAACTTTCAAACTCTTCAGGGCATGGTAGAGAACACTTGTAAAAGGTAAGAATATGTCTTATTTATCATTGAGCACTAGTGGTTTCCATTTGGAATCCTGAATTTGGATAAAATTAATCTTACATCAAAAAGATGATACCACGACAGAAGTTAAGTGAAAACACATTTTAGGCAAATTCTTTTTAATTTCAGTTTCTCTGGTTGGTCTTGCAGACAACTGATTTCAGTAGCCAAGTTGAATTTTACTTCTGTGAAACTGATTTGTACAAACTATGGTGGTTTTATGGGAATCAGACTCTTCCCATTCTTTGAGACATCCAAACAGCAGTGGCAACCTGAAACTGTAATAAGTCAAAAAACACATCTATAAAGCTTTTCATTGACCAAACAACATCATCTCAGTCTTTGTTGCAACAAAGTGGTTTGAAACCTTAAAAGTACCTGACAGTCACTTTTGTTCAATAGCAGGTTGGGATAAAGGATACCAAGACACCAGAATAAAGCCTGCACCTTATTTGCATTTGCCAGAATAATACCTACATGATGCATCAATTAGCTTTAAAGCATTCATAACTTTATTTAACTTTCATTCATGAGAATAGTGTAGCCCTTGGTGATTTCAGCAGAGGGGGGATCTACCTCTTAGCAAATGGAGATAACAAAAATTAGCATAAAGCAGGAAAGTCATAAAATATAAAGAAGAAAGAAAAGCTATTGCAGTCAAGATAAAGTACAAGTAATAAAATCAGCTTTCAAAACCTTCAATCAACATAGCAATTGCAAAGCAGATTAGAATTTGGTCAAAGGTGAAAAAAATTTCCAAACCAAATTCCAAAATATGAACACAAATGATAACTGTTAAGGAAAGCTATGCTAAAGATTAGCAAAAGTTCTCAAACACCTAAGGTGGCAACTTTTTGGGTGACTTGTGGAACGTCCTCCCCACTGGAATTTCTTTTCCAAGGCCTTAGGGAAGCAACATCCATATCTCTACAACAATAGAGAAATCACTTACACAGTATTTTTGACATCAAAACATACATTTCTGTAAGTGTGCACTCAAAGACCCAACAGAGTATCAGTATTTGAGGGACAGACAGGGAAACTTAAGTTTATACAAAGACTCAGTGCAAGATCTTCCTGTCCCCTGCAGCCACCATGCTTCTTCTTGTTCTTGTACAGCAGCTGAGAGCCAGTCCATCCCTCCAGTCTGTTGCACTGCTGGCTTTGAGGCTGTGGCAGCTCTCCTTGCTTGTGAAAGGCGACATCACCTTGCTGGGAGCCCACCTGAAAGGGGAACTTGACCTGACTCGACAAGGTCAGCACAAAAGACCAAGAGTCTGTCTCGGTCAGAATTCCCTGCTGCACTGCGGAACAGACACCCTCAGCTGCGCCTCTTGTGTTTTGTAAAGACAGCTATCCAAATGTGACCCTTTTACCAGCCAGTGCATGCCCTGGATGGGTCCAGGCCATGCTTTCTGAATGGCCATTCTTAACCTCCATCTGGATGAAACATTTCCTCATGCAACTCTCACAGGAAGGTTTTACATTACCTTGAGTAAATCTACCATCCCTTAGGGAGAGCTGTGACTGAGGAAGGGCTGAACTCACGTGGACAGCTCCTGAGCTGCTGCTAGCTGGCCTTGTCTCCTGTGTTTGCACCACCGATGGTTTCCACCACATCTCCACTAACTCTGCACTAACATCACGAAAATGGTCATTCTTTGCGCTACCATGGTAAAATAGTGTTCATAATTAGCAGAATAGGTGTTTTTTCCCCAACATCCTTTTGGGAAATAGGGTTGGAAGAGCTGGAATTAGGCAGGGGTGCTGGGGGAGGTGTGCACACACACACATGCATAGATAGACAGACACGCAGTCCAAGTTGCTTCATACAAAACAGGAAAAAACACCAGCTTTTACTTAAGTCTTGGAATTTGCTGGTTTGGCTTTCCTACTCCACTCACTCTCTTGCCAAGCTCAAATTAGATCAGAATAAAAAGATTTGCAGGCTTTTTATGAAGGTTTTTATGTTTCTGTTTCTTGGTTAAGAACAGGGAAGATGATTGTATCGCCCACTGATGATAGATGGTTCCTCTCATTATTGAGCATACTTTATTGTATATTTATGGCAACTCTGCTATGCAGTATGTCATTACTTATGGGGGATTTAATGACAATTTGAATGAGATTTAGAACAAGATCTGGCATAATAAAATTAAATTTTTTTAAATAATTTGTGGGCTCTAACTACACAGTTAACAGCATACAATATATGACACTTTTCAGCCATATGGATATAAAAGAGTGAAATCTGAGAGTGAAATCTGTATCCAAAACCACTTCATTTAAAAGGAAAATAAGATTTTAGACAACTGTAATAAGAACGTGTACTCAATGTTGGCTTGCTGTCAGAAAGCCATGGTATATGATCTTACAATAAAATACATGCTACTCTGTTTGGTCACAAAAAAGTGAATTAAATCTGGAGTTTTCCTTCTGACTTTGTAATATCCTCATTCTTGTTGGTTTATTGAGCCTGTATCTTCTATTTTCAGATTTTCACATCCATATACATCTTTGCCCATAAATTTCACAACTCGCCTCTGCCATCTTGTGGGAAAATGTGTGCTGCTCCTTTTTCACAAAAAGGTGAAGAAAACTCATTTAACACAATTTGTGTTCTGAAGACATTCCTAACGGTTAGCAGAAATGTATTTCTTCATATCCAAGTCAAAAGTCACAAAAATCACATATTTACCATGAAATAAAAAATTTACCATGTAATTAAAATCCAAAAGTACTAATTTCCATAATATCTAAGTATTTGCCAAAGTCATTAAAACATTTTGTTCTCCTTTTATTATAAAACTCAAAGGGTGTTATATTAAACATCTAGTTAAAAAATTTCTATACTGATACAGCACATTAATGTACTCTATAAATTGAAGAACAGCTTTTTTGACATTTATGAAATGCCTTGACATAAGAAAACAGAAAATGTGCTCTAAGACTTTAATTTCTTTTTTTTTTCTAAGGGGAAATTTCTATAAAATGCGTCAATTTTTAACAAAATGCATTTTATCATCTTTGTTGTTGTTGTTTTCAAAAAAGCACCAGCATAAGCTAAAAATTTATTAAGGTATTAACTAACAGAACAAACTTTACAGGTATCATTAGAAAATTTACAAGGTTTCATTTCAATGTATGACATCTTAAAAAACAGTAGAATTGCAAAAATATGTCATCATCTTACAAAAATTATCTTCCTTTTTGACGCCTCTTCAAAAATTTCCATGATCACAAATATTTTCTGGACCATGCACCTAGGGGAAAGAGAACATCCTTATGGGTTTAACAAGGTCAGCAGTGGGACTGTAAAAGGCTGTCTGCTCCCTCAGTGGATGAAGAGTTATCACAGCAGGCTGTGGCACGGCACCACTCTGGTGTGTGTGAACAAGAGAGATGCCAGTGCAGGACCCGAGCTCACTGAGCTCCCACAGCAACTGCAAACAAGGAGGCAGCTCTGCAGCAGGGGATGGGCACACAGAGCAAGAAAAGTAATTTGTGCCTCCCCTCTGACCACAGAAAGGCTTGAGCAGCTCTGCCATCTCAGGCAATTTCACTCTTTCTATTCAGCTGTATGTAGGTCTAGGGGTTGGGAGGGACATGGAGACACTTGAAAGGTTGCATGCTGCATTGTGAAAGGACCAGACCTTTTGTACTTCCACCCAAGTTTTTAAATGTGTTCTCCCATTTAGGTAGACATCAAAATGCATTATCTGGTAGGTTGAATACTCTTGCATCTGCTGCTCTAGGCTGATTTGGTAGTGCAGAAATGCTAAGAACAGTCTAAGGTGCTGCAGTGTGAACTACTCCCCTTTAAAGGACCAGACTCAACAATGTTCTCCCTCTGGCTGACTCGCTTCAAATACCTTAAATCCAGGTGACCTGGTCTGAAAAGTCCAGGTTTGCTGTTGACTGGCTCTGTCAAAATACCAGGACCTATTGCTTTAATCTTGGATACAGCAGATCCTCCACTCATGCAACTTACTCATCCTCAGTGTCCAACAAATACAGGCATATTTAGACTGGGTGCACACAGAGAGCAAAAGGAAGCTGCCCTGTTACGCTGGTCACTGTCCCTCAGGCAAAAAACTCAGCTTTCAGTTGTCTGTGTAAACTCTTTGCAAGCTTGTCCACTTTCCAGAGGGATGCCCCTCTCTCCTTTCATTCAGAAGCATATTTAACTCAAAAAATTGTCAAATCTATATGTTGTATTGCACTAAATGGTTATTTAGTTGTTTTGCACTGGGTTCTGTATTGTTGCACAAAACGGATTCTTACATCCATATGACTGTGGTACATGATGGCCTTTAGATGTGAACTGCACAGAGAGAAAGATTAGCCAATGTAAGATTTCTGGATGAAAACATGGGCAGCAGCATCCAGGAAAATGGCAGAAAGACTGCGATTTGAGGAAGGTCAGATGTAAGACAGCAACTGGACAAAGCAACAGAAACTTGGGATCCCTTCCATGACTTTGAGTCTTGAATTACATCTTACAGTATATATTTCCTTTGTTCATGAATGGAGATGGATAGGAATTAGTAATTCTTAACTGCACAACATATTTTTAGTTATAAAACCTGTCTTTTCTACTTTTGCATTGAGATCAAATTAAAACTTTTCTGTGTACAGTTAATGGGAGGATGAGGAAAAGGAGGGAATTAATGTGAAATAAAAGTGCAATTCACTTGGCACAAGGTTCATAAATTCCTCTTATAGTAATTTCCTTTCTGAACCACTGGCTATGTATTGATACAATCTGGAAAGTCTTCAGGAATGCAGTTATATAGAACTTCAAGGGTTTTTTGGTGTTTTTTTTTTTTGTTTTGTTTTTTTTTGTTTTGTTTTTGGTGGGGGTTTTTTGGTTTTTTGTTTGTTTGTTTGTTTGTTTGGGGTTTTTTTGTTTTGTTTTTTTTGTTTTGTTTCCTGGGAAAAGAAAAAAAAATTAAATCATCATTTATTTGGAAAATTGACAAACTGTTTTGCCTTTGTCTGAAAAACAAATAATGAAAGATAAAATAGGAATAGATAATGTCTTTGCTTTGTTCCCACCAATTTTTTCTCTGAACTTGAATGAAAATCATAAAAGAAGAGAGAACATTGCCTTCTGCTAATCCAAGAGGCAAATGGAGCAGTTTATTTCGACAAGTGCCTGCAGCTTTATCATTCACTCACCAGCAGCTGTCATTCTTATGGCACAGCATGTTGGAAGAGACTTCCTAAAAGCCAAATGAGTCAAATAAACAGCAAACAAGAGAGTCATCTTACAAAGAGCTACCCAAGGGCAGAGAGAAATTCAGGCAAATGATTTGCTCATGGGTGTGCATGAAAGCACATTGTGCAGCTACTGCTGAGTGAGTGCTCACCAGTTTCTGACAGCTCCTTGTTGGGTCGGCTGAGTGGTGTCAGACTGGGTTACTGCTGCACCAGTACTCCACCACCACTGGTGTAACACCATGGGTGCAGTAGTTTGCTGCACTCCTGCATGCATGTGTTCCTGGATGCGTCCCATAACTAAGCCTGCAAGTCAAGATTTAGACTTTGGGAAAAAAAGGTGAAAGGAGCTGTGTGAAAGATTAGACTTGCAAATCTCAAAGTACAAGGTGTCAGTCTAGTCATGTCAAAACATCTGCTTAGAACAACTCACACAGTAACTGTAACATATTATAGAGAGGAATCATGAATATGCAATCAGAACAAAACAGTTTCAGAGCCTGGCTGTCACCTCTGTCAATTCCAGCAGTCAGTTTCTGTGATGTTGTCTTGTCATTTTGACAGTGATTATACTTTTGTGTGGTGTATTGCAGATACTACACTTCAGTTGTTTACAAGAGTAGAACATTTTAAGAAAAATACTCCTCCTAATAATACTTTCACCAAACTCATCATGCATGAGATGCACTCAAGAAAATCATCCTCTCTCACAGCTGCATGATGTGACCAACTCTACCAAAATCAAGTTTGCAGACAACCTATCTAAAACCAGTGTGAAGGATTTCTCAGCTAATAATGCTCAAACCAGCACATTTTTCTCCAAGCAAGCAAGCCATTTTTAAAGAAAAGATTAACAATTTAAGCTTCTAAAAGCAATTTATTTTAAATACAGCAAGTTATAAACACCTGTTACCTGGCTGAACAGTTTATAGAGCTCCTGTCTCCAATGTTCATATTCATAAACAGATTGTTTAGGTTGCTGTTCACTACTTCACAGTGATATAGAATAAGACAAGATATTTTAAAGACAAACCAAGAAAACTGTAGAATCATCATAACAAAAGAGGTATGTAGAAATCTTTATTCAATAACCACTCACAGGACATTCTATATTTAATAAATACGTCAGTATATCCTCATCATTCAGTTTGTTTGGCACAGAGATTAGAGTATATGAGGGATATAGACCTCAGTTGTCAATAATTATTACAGCATAAATATCTTCCAAAGTTCTAGTTATAAAGGTCTTTCAGAGATCATAATGTAAACTGTATCAGCTAATTTAAAGTGAACACAATGAAAGATTGGAAACTCCTTTATTATTTTTTTCTGCATTTGTTGTCTCTGTGATATCAAATCAGGAATCTTTTTACTGGTGATGACTTTAGACAGAGTTCCATGTAGATACAGTATCAGATTTATTCCAGGTATTAAATTTTTAATCAGGGGGTTTAGACATTTTTCTAGTAATGATGTATTGGAGATAGTATGAGTAACTGTGTGATAAACACTGCCATGAGAAATGCACATAATTCTGGACCAGTTACATTTTCAGTGATAACTTTTAGTGACCAAATATGACATCAGAACTCTGAGCAATTAGAGCTTTCATATAAGAATTCTGAATTAAACTATTTGATAATTAGGAGATAAAAAACATTTCAGAGCATTTGACCTTAGAATTTTTACATGTTCTTCAGTGTTACCCATCAGCACAGCTGAGCAACAGCTGTGAAAATAGGCAGGGAGAACAATAAACCCTGACTGAAATGCAAATTTTTTGAATCTACTGAGAATCTACATGGCCAGTAAAAGAAAACTGTCCATACAGAATCGACACTGAATGTATCACTTCTGTGTTCATTATGTCTACCAGTTTTTAACATGTGGTGCAATTTGCATCACACCCTTTAATTAATGACAATCAGAACAAAGCACAAAACATTGTACGCATTTCAAAAGCACCCATTTCTAGACTTCTGAACACTAATAGTTCACTCAACTCCTCTACACCCATTAGTAAAATACTTGTACCTATAGGAACCTTCTGGTTTGCCAGAAATTTTAATGCTGATGGTCTTATTCAGGTTTAGTCTTGGCACTTCTTTGCACATGGCAAAGGCAAAAACCACAAACCTTGTCATCCATCAGCAGTGTTAAGGTTGCTATCAAAAGAACTCCCAATATCTGTGACAAATAGCAGGGGTGAAAGAGCTTATTAAAGTATTACCTCCCTCTTTTGAATAAATTGAATAATTCAGAGATACTTTGCAGGCAAAATACAGCCAACTTAAAAGCACAGTTATTTAGTAGCTAGCTGTAGTTATAATGCACCAAAGGCACAAATGGTGTTACTTCTAGCTCCTCTAATTAAAAAAAAAAAGTTTAGAATTCAGAATCACGCTGAAGACAAAGTTCAGCAATAATAGTATGGTTGTCATGGATGGCACAGGTTTAACAGGAAATGTCAAGAGGAATTTGCTTACCAAGGCACTCTAACCACTTGAATACTGGTTGTAAAGTACTGCATATTCTTTCAATGGAAAATACCTCTTAAGTTACTCCAGAGTTTGAAGTGTTTGTTTACCAAATGCCATTTCAGGTACCTCTGCATTTTATTTCAATAGATACAGTAATGACAAATTGTTTCAGATAAATATTTTCTTCCAGCACTTTTTTCCTGTCTGAGGGCTTATTACCACCATCTCTTGGGTCAGTTTGTATAGCTGCTTTTAGCTCCACGTGAAGACTCTGTGTTTAAGATATTAAGACTTTCTGGAGTACAAAAATTCTATAGTGACTCAGCACACATAAAAGACAGCTAAGATCCAACAGACTAATAATGCCCATTTACTTACCACCCCCAGAAGACCCCTAAAGGCTATTTGGTGGGCTGGCCAGGCATCAGACAGAGAAAAGAATTTGAACCACCATCTTCACCAGTGATATCAATAAAGAAAAGGAAAGGAAATAGCCTACACAACTGACAGACAACACATTTCATACCAATGGAAGGAAATGCATTTTTTTAGTGCACAATTACCTTGTGAAACTCATTGCCAAGGAATGTTCCTGAGCTCAGAAGCTTTGCAGCATCCAAAGGCATAAATCTCTTTATGCTGTAGGAGCACTCAGGATCATTGTGAACATGACAACTGAAGCAAACTGTCATCCTTTTGTCCATAATTGAATCAGGTTTGATGAAAAAGAACATTTTCTCTGGAGTTTAATGTTTGTTTTTACTCTCTTCTAATGCAGCTGACAATGCCCAGTGTTAAGGAAACTTCCCTGCCTGACCATCCGGGAGCCATTCTGGCAGTCACTCTTGCACCACCTGAGCTGGAGCTGAAGCTCTTCCCAGTTACAGCCCACACATCCCCACAGTCAGAACAGGTTTCCTTACTGGGCTGACCCCAGATTTCCCATAGCAGTCTCAGGTGTCCCAGCCATTAAAACGATTTCATCACAGTGCAATAACAAACAAACAGCTCGGACTGGTGTCTCTGAGGGGGGACCCAGAACAAAGGAACCCCTGGGCTTTTATCCCCTCACCAGTCTAAGCATGGGAAGGTCTGGGATCGTCGGCTCCTGCCGTGTCCCGGTGTCCGGTCCCCTGGCTGGGCCACAGGTCCCCGGCCCTTGTGTGCCCTGGGTTGGCTCTTCACGGCCTCTTTGCCTGGGCTCCCCCAGCCTGAGCTCAACCTGCAGCTCCCCCTGCAGCTGCACCCCGAGCTACCTCAGTGAAAGTGTTCCTCAACATCAGGTATGGTATCCTCCACACGCTACTGAACCCGATGGATCACCACCACTGCCATCCACATGCCTGTCTTCTGCAGCAGATAAGATATTTTGCACAGAAAACTTTGATCTAAGACAACAGAAATGTATCTAGACCAAATCTGAACTGATTCCCAATACATATCCAAACAGCTTTTCTTGTGCAGTTTTAATTTTTAATCTCAAAAAGGATTATAGCCTATTAGGCTACAATTTTTATACTTTACCTACTTTACAAGCAGGTAAAGTAGGAATTCTACTGATTATGACTAGATACTTGTTTGTTAAATGCTTTTCTAATGGACAAAATATATTAAGATTTTTCTAAAATTATTAAATGCAGTAATCAGAATATTCAGAATATGAATTACTGAATATTAACTGAGCATACGACATCCATTACTGCTTGAAAAAAAACAAAGTACTGTTACTTCTGTTACTCTGAAAATAGTTCCACTTTTTTCCTCAATTTGCCTCAGACTTCTCTTAGGGATAATCATTCCTTTAACAAGATGCTTCACTGTGTTGTCATCAAATACCTACTCAAAAATGCACTTCACAAAATGAAGCATCCAGGGCCCGTAATCAATTTGAGTAATTTTTTTAGCTCCAGGTAATTTTTTAGCTCCAGAGAAATTAGTGGAAACATGCCAGATAATATACAGCATCTTGTTTCTGAATGTTCAGGCAAGGAAAGACCATTAGCTCACCCAGTTTAACCTCCATTGTAACAGAAAGTTACAGCAGGCTTACAGCATCTGCTCCAGCCCCCACCCCCTTCTGTAAACGCTACAATCTCATAGGCCAAAGTAGTTAAAATATCCAACAGAAAAAAAAAATAGGGAAAGATATAGATGGTGGGAGGGGTTATTATGAGTGTGCATTACCTGTAAGAAAAGGGCAGTTGCTGGTGAAGAATATAAAGCAGAAGGTGAAAACTAGAACAAGTTCACGGCAAAATAAAGCCAAAGAAGCAGAAGACAGAGGGAGAGATAGAGGGTTTCACACTCATATAGCAGTATTAATAAAATGTGTAAAAGTGCCAGATGACTCATACCACAGTATTTGTGCAGTCAAAGCAAAATAATTCAAGCTAATCCTCAAAAAATACAAAGCATAAAGAAACACACCAAAGATATTTTCAGTGGGCTGAAATAGATGATAGATCAACAGGTGGTGCAGGCCCAAGTAGCCAAGAGAAGAGGTCAGCTTTAAGCATTTGTAAAGACTCATGCCTGAACCTGCTGTCAGCCAGGCTCAGCTCTTTCGCACAGACTTGCAGGTAATCCTGTGGTCCTCTCTGAGGTCACAAGCACTGCAGATGAGGGAAATGGCACCACAACAGTTCATCAGCACTGGGGAACAAATGGTGACAGAAAATGCTTCCTAGTGAGGCATGGTTTGAAAAACCTAAACTTGATGGAAACTGAATTTTTCACAAAAAAAAATTGCATAGAAATTCCTGGAGTCCGTAGAATTATTGGCTCTAAGGTTTGAGAGAGGTGGAGGCAATCTGGAAAGCAGCAGGATGGAAGCTTTTGCCAGGAGACAAGGGTCTGAGCTCTTTAGAGATAAGAGTAGCAACATTAGCTCTGGTGAACCCAGTACAAACTCTTCTGGTGCAGCCTCAACTAGAACTGCTTTAAAAGTGATTGGCTGATGTATTTTAGGTCCTACTGTATATATCCAGTGGTGAATTAAGAAATTATGTTGCAGTTATTAATTCACAAACTTGTTTACCCTCCAACAAAATAATTGCTGCTGGATTATAACTACAAGATGGTTTTGCCATCCAGTCATATAGCTGAGGTTACCTTTCCCCAAGCCGCTCTCAGAGGACTAATGCTGCACATGTCACAAACCAAATCATAGTACACTAAGATGAAGTTCACATCCATCTGATCACAGGCTTTTAGCTGTTGCAAGACTATCATATACCTCAAGTTTCCGAGGTCTACATAGTTTAATTCTCACTCATACAGAGCAGGCTCATACCAGGCAGATGGATCTAGAGATTATGAACACACCAGCTCCTCAGCTGAAATCCATGGAACTCCACAAATCTATTGTTAGCTCAAAGGCTGTATTTTTTTACTTGCCTTCCTTTCACTGAAACAAACAGAGCAAAGTGTTCCCCACACCTGATCCATACACAGAGGTGCAAAGGCATTTGTATGCATGTATTGAAACAACATTACATTAATCTAAGTACCAAATAATACCCAAGGCCTACACCTAAGAATTAGAAGTTACTGTCCTTTGTAATGGTAATACATTTAGAAAATAAAAACAATACTTGTTCAGCAAAAAAAAAAAAAGAGAAAGAAAAAAGAGGTCCTTCCACTGAAGCCTTTTCACAATAGACCACTTTCTGTCAACTATTTAAACTTTGAAAAACTTATGTGGATGGAAAAATTGATGGGGATCTATATCTCATTACTGTTTCTATATAGATATTGGTATCACAGCAGTGTGTTCAGACATTTAGTAAAGAAAGAAAAATAAGAGCAGACATTTTTAAAACAGAATAAACTAGAGTATAAAATTACCTGGTTAATTGCAAAGCAAATTCAAGTAATTAAAATAACATGACAGGAACTGCTATTGGGAACAATGGCCCTGGAGATGCTTAATTTAAATGCAGACTTCTGGCTGAGACAATGGTGTCTTCATGCTAAAGCTGGGACAGTGACAGTGTGGTGCTGCTGGCACCTCCAGTCAGTTGTTCCCTTCTACCACATTTCAGAAAGTCTGCACTGCTTGACTTAGGTGAAGAGGAGTGAGCAGGCAGAGAAGTTTCACCCATAGACAAACACAAGTGAGAGCTCAGAGATATAAACATAACCTCCAAACCACATCATTGTTTGTGAGTGACAGAATCACAGAATATACTGAGTTGGAAAGGGCCTACAAGGATCATTGAGTCCAACTCCTAAGTGAACGGCCCATAGAGAGATCAAATCCACAACCTCAGCATTACTAGCAACATGTTTAATCAGCCAAGCCCGACTTACCCAAAGCAGCCATCTGAAAATCCTATTGGAGACAGGAGCTACCAAAGCAAAGTCTTTCTGGAGAGCACTTCAGCTAGTAAAAGAACATGGAGAGAAGACACCAGCTTCATTAATTCCTCCCTACACTAAAACCAGTGATAATTCCTAAGGTCTACATGCACAGATTTAGCACACTCTTTACCTGGGGGTGGGAGGACACCTTGTGTATACCCATTACACAATGTTCCAAAAATTTTCTGCTGGACAAATAAAAAACTCATGTCCATCCAAGTGAATTACACAAAAGATAATATTAATGTTCATTGTCAAGTAAGGAAATGTAAAGAAGCATAAAACTACTGCTAGTAATGGTGCTTTGTCATTACTTGCCAGCAAAATGTAGTACAGAAAATAAGGTAGTATATTTTATAAAAAAATAAACCCACAATTACTAACATACACTTCTACTCCCAACTTTAAAATCCTTAAAAATTGTAGCATCTCACTAGTCCTCATACTTTAGGGAAGTTCGTCGAAATTATTTGCATTTTGCAGAATCAATTCAGCAATTTTTCCAAACTCACATATGAATTTCAAGGGGAATTTAGAGAGGAAACCAATACAAATAAGAGACTGTCAGAGTTGCTAAAAAGTGATTAGGACCCTGGTTGTCTTGTAGACCCCGGTGCAGCTGGAGTTATCCATAAGAGTCTCCTTAAGTAATTGATTATTATGATTAAGGAATTCCCCTTGCCATCTCTGAACTGAGGACAGATTTCACTGAAAAGCTTTGCTAACTTTTCCTAAAATTTTGCGACTCTCTAGTCAACATTTTTAATGTTTCCAGATTTCTTAATGTGCAGTCTGACACACTGCAAAAACACCTGGCTTTCAATAAATATGCTAATAATTCACTTTTAATACATTTACCACTGCCAGTAATGAAAGGAAGCAACTAGACTTGCTAATTTCCTCTAGAAGTCTTGTTCTGCTCCACTGTTCATAAAATGGGCATTTGGTACATGGTATCTCTCTTTAAAAAAACAGAGAGATCCTCTTTCTCTCAATGTAATATGGGTTATGAAGTAAAATTCGAAGCACCCAACAGCAGAAAGGAAAGATTGCATAAACAATTTAGCTTCTTCTTTGGGTCATTAGGTGTGGTCTAAGCTTTCAAGGGCAATGCAGAGTTTAACTGAAAAACATGAGGCTGCTGGTAAGGGCATGTTTTGGTCTTGCCTTTATAAACTTCTGTTGTTCAAACTGCCAGATTTTCCTTTCTCTCCTTTCTCTGCCTCACAATACCAGCAGGAAAACATTTATGTTACTACTGGGCTTCTTTCTTTTTCCACTGGCCACCTGATGACATTTAATGTCCTTTGACATTATTTTCATGAAGCTCTGGGGGATCAGTGCTGAAGTGTGCTAAATACCACAACTACAAACCAACGTAGTAGATTCTCTTTGAGGAAACAATATTCCTCCTTGCTGAGAGGCAGAACTGCAGACTTCACTGCTTAAGGAGATTTTGCACTCAATTAATAAAATACCTCATTGCACTGGAAAGATGATCAGCCTGCCCAGTCAAAAACACTATGACACACAGGCCAGTTCAGAGAAGATTAAAGAGCAGTTTTTCTTGAGATCAGCTCTTCCCTCTTTCAAATAGAATGAAGAGTATTTAGGAATAACAATGCCTGTACTTTTAGATATTTAATTTTCATTTGTATATGAAACATTAGAGGTACAAGCTCTTAGCTATGGAGAGGAAATCTTAATCTAACAGGGATTGCTTGTATCTTTATAGTCAAAAAAGTAAGCTCTGGAATCACCAGAACAAACAAAAAATTTTGAACAAATTTACACAGCAGCTGAAGACTGGAGTGTGCATATGTCCTTGAGTCTGTTTCCATAACAATGCATAGAGAAAATGAGAAAAATGCTTAATTTATCTTCTTAAAAGATTGTTAATTTTCATCTTCATAAAGTTAAACAGAAGTGATTCTCAGTGACGGCATTTTCCTTTCAATCACTGAAGTTATGCAAGGAGCACCTGAGGAGTAAAGAAATGAAGTCCCTCCCCATCACTAGGTCTCTGAGAGTGTCACAATGAAGCCATGATTAAAGGGTTAAAATCATACAAATTGGGTTGTGGTAGACAAAAAAGGATGCAAGGCAACAAAATACAGAAAACCATTTTCCAAGAAAACTGAGACCAATTCAACTTTCAGAAATGGCACCAGTTTTATTTAAACAGATGAAGGAGCCTTAAAATAATCTGAATTCACATTCATATAAGTTATCCCATCACTCTTTCACCTGACTTTGGATTATTCTGGTGTCCCTTCACACCATTTATAATAAAAAAAATTAAATTCTTATGCTTTGGGTTAATATGAATTCAGAATTATATATATTCTTGTGCAATAACTGAGCTTCCTTGCCTGTCAGGAGATACTCAGAGAGCTGCAATTGTTCTGGACAACTCAAGGGAGGGTGAGTGTGAGGGGAGGATTATACACGTATATATACACACCAGATGGGAGTAAAGAAGACAGAGGAAGATTTTTCTTAAGGGTACTCAGGGAGCAGATAAATAGCAAATAGAACAAATATAATAATAATGAATACCACTTAAACATTTAAAAAATCACGCATTTTTGCTGTGAGGGTGGTTAAACAGTTAAACAGTTAAGCAGGTTGCTCAGAGAGGTTCTGGAGACTTCATTCCTGAATATATGTAAGTCCTGACTGGTTGTGGTCCTGGGCAACCTACTCTGAGACCCTGCTTTGATGGATCAGTTAGATGATCTCAGAGGTACCAGCCACAGAAACGTGGTAGCTCTGTAAATGAACAACCTTAGATAGAAACAACAGAGATTAGGAAAAACAAAATAAAACAAATCACAGAAGGGAAATATGTATTCTAAGAATAAATTTCATTTAAGACAAAAAATGCTACTCTAAACTCCTATTCCTAATCTAGTTTCTTATTCTGTCTTGTTTTATCTACATATGTGGTAGCGCTCATTGTAGGAAGAAAATATGTGGTGGGGGAAAGACTACTTAAAAGTGAGAAACCTAGTAGAGAAGAAGGAAACAGGTGATTACACAGAAGCTATTTAGCAAATGTGAAGCAACAGAAGCTGTTCTGAGTTCTGAACACTGTTTGACATAATGCAGGGTCACAGAGCTCTGCGAACATCTTTCTCTAAGCAGTGTCTTGCCTTGGAAGGGATACATTGCTGTTTATCTAAAGCTGTGTCATTTGCAAATCTAATATATAGAACCGTGAGGATGGTACCAATAGAATGTGGGTAAAAGACATGACATGGGATGCACTGTGAATCAGTTCTACAGCCCTGTCTGACAAATACTTTGGGAATTTTACAGAGTCAAAAACAGTCCTTATGGGTATCCAAAGCCTGTAACTACTCACACAGGGAGCTAGTTAGATTTTCAATTCTGTTTCGCTCTACTTATGTGAGGTAAACCACTGGCCTGTTGAAGTCCAGTGCACTCTCTGGTATTTGTCAGCTTGCAGATCACATTGCAGATCACAACCCCAGTATGAAGCTGAGGCAGTACCAAAATAATTATATAGCACCATTTTCACTGATTTCAGAAATGTAAGCAACAGGCCTGAAGAGCCACTCCCTTCTTACTGAACATTCAATTAAATGATTCAAATGTTTTTCAAGCAAATATTTCAACATTCATATCTTTAGAAACCTACCACCACTGAAGATGGGATGCCACTGTCTGTAGTTAATTATTTCCTAGGAAGTTAGTTAAACTCACATGAGTATTTAAATTAATAGACTTCCTTCTTTAACTGTTTCCTTGGATTGCTTTATTCATGAACGGTGTTTTTCTCTTGCTCTTCTATGAAACTGACTGCACTATTGCTAGTGGGAATAATTTTACCATGTATATTAATTTAATTAAACTGAATCTCAGTGTTTCTGCTGCCCCTCATTTCCAAGGAGTTTCTCTTTAAGACAAACCATAAGGAAACCTTCTGGGTCAGATCCTGGTGAATCTGTCTCAGACTGATGGGTCTCAGTACTCTCTGACTTTGGCTAACTATCACAGTTCAGTCCATCCATCCTTCAGTTTTATCCTTCAATTCCACATCACCAAAAGGGTGGGGACAATATGTCTTCTCTGCTGGCCTTGACTCTTGCCCATGAGGAGGACAAGACCTCTGCAAAAAGCACCGTCTCGCTTGGCAAGCACCACAATAAGGCCTGTAAGGTCTTGGGCAAATTGACTAAGAGGTCATGCTGCAGCTGTTTGACTCAGTACAGACAGATGGCCTGTGCTCAACCAAGACAAAGAAGGTCCCTGGAAACCTTTGTCCTAAGTTTTGAGTCTTACAGCAATGCTGAACAGGGTGATCTGTACACTAACCTATGGAGGCTGAACTGGTTCAGTAAGGAGATATTTTCAAAAATTTTACCCAAAATCCTGCCTCTGCAAGGCTCATCCACAGCAGGGACCCCCCTGGCATGAGTAGGCATTTTAACAGTGTTGTGTGAATTTAGGTTGCTTGGTCCAGTCCTTGTACTTGCTCTTTGCAAAAACACAAAATATCCAAGGGCATTTTAAACCTTAGTTTGTGATACCATTATTTGGCTAAAAAATTTGTCTCTGTGTATGTACACACGAACAATGATAATATTAATTCATTTGTGATAATTTTTTTAAATTGCATTGATTTTAAAATATAACAACAGTATATGGTGTATCCAGTTCCTGTCCCTTCCTTACACAAAAAAGAATTAATTATCTTTCTTCTTTAATTTTGAAAATCACAAAAAATTTTTGCCTGCTTTGGCAATGTTCTGCAATGTAATCATGTACATTGCAGAACATTGAAGTCTAGAAGTCTAGTACAAGCAATTTTATTAAGAAATACTGTTATTTTATAGTTTCTAGTAACTTCTTCGATATGCCAAGCCCTTAAGGTAAAAGCTTTCCACACCCTGACTGCATTGCACTCTGGCTGGCACATGTGAAAGGCAAGCACTTCAGGAGAGGAGTAAGGTGATTGTGCACTCCAGGAACACTTCTGTTACACCAGTTGCAGAATACTGGCAGGTCTTTTCTTTGTCCAGCCTGCAGGAGTGAGCATGTGGAGTGCGGTAATCCGTGTTTTTTCTGGGCCTTATATAAGAGTCCAAATCCGGCTAACTTAAGACTCTAGCCCACACGGATCTGCATAGACAAAGGTAAAAGACGAGAGGCGCTCTTCTCCACGTGGGTGCAAGTATCCTGTTTATTGGCTTGGGGCAGGACACAGGTGATGGGTCACCCAGGTACAAAAAACTTGGAACTCTCACACAGGAGGTTTTATACCCTAGGGGGTGAGGGGCGGGGGAGAGAGAACCGGAGCCAATGGGACGCCACTGGGGAGGGGCGAAGCACCTGAGGGACAGACCAGGTGTGTGTAACAGGCAGGTGTGTGAGGGGGAAACCATGTGATGAGGGAGGGGGAACCCGCCACCAGTGCAACAACAACTAAATAAACTATTTAGTGAAATACAACACCTCCACTTTTTCTGTTAACTAAAATTGAAAGGAGATGTGTTGGACCATTTGTGCTACTGATTAAAAATTTGTCCACCACCCCGAGAGTCTCCAGTCCTTGAACAGTCCTCAGATTCTTGCTTGACTTGTCCGATCAGGCTTTTTACTTCTCGGAGGGCTGCGTGGATGTCGGGTGACTTTGATGTTAGGTTCATGCAGCACAGTCCTGTTGGAGCGTCCGTGCCAGGGTCACCCAGATGTTTTGGTGTGGCTGACGAACAATCCACGCAGCTGTCAGACTGCTCAGCGTGAACAGGATCACAACTTGGACAGGGCTCTTCGTGAGGTTAAGTGGGAGGTAGATTTCCTGTTCTACAAAGGAAAGCAGACAATTTTTTTTAAGAAAATACATACAAGTTCACGGGTCTGCCGGAATGCAGCTGACTTTTCTATGACGATTTTTCTCCTCCTCTTTCCGGCGGCGTCTTCTCTTGGAGGCAACAGCTGCTTGCTTCTCATCCCCGTCTGCTGGAGCTGGATTTTTAGGGATGAAAGGTTTTACCCACTTTTGGGGTATTCATCGAGGCCCTGAGGGGGTGGATACACATGCGTAACCACACCCCCAGGTGACAAGCTCATAAGGACCCTTGGTTGTCCAAGTTTCTGGGTCCTTAATGAGAACTGGTGGACGCTGTGACAACTTAAACCGGTTGTTATTATTGAAATGATGTATTACCGGAGGGTTCACGTTTTCAAATGAACAATTCAGAAAATTGATGGTAAACAAGGCTTTACAGAGCTTTTGTTGTGGAGTCATCCACACTGCAGAATTTCCCTGCCTAGCCAGAACTTCTTTGAGTGTATGGTGGGCACGTTCGATCACAGCTTGACCTGTGGGGGAGTGGGGAATGCCTGTCTTATGCTCCACTCCCCACTGCTGGACAAACTCCAGGAACTCCTTGGAGGCATACGCTGGGCCATTGTCAGTCTTGATCTCCCTAGGGACCCCCAATACTGAAAAGGCTTGCAGCAAGTGTTGTTTAGCATGCGCAGCCCTTTCTCCTGTGTGGGCAGAGGCATAAACCGCACCTGAGTATGTGTCTATGCTGACGTGTACGTATTTCATGCGGCCGAAACTGGGAATGTGTGTGATGTCTGTCTGCCACACTTCACAGCTGCCAAGGCCTCGGGGGTTAACCCCAACACCCAGGGATGGCACTGCCTGAAGCTGGCCACAATGGCTCGAGCCTGACTTCGTGTTAGCTGGAACTGGCGGATTATACCTGGAGTATTTTGATGGTATTGTTGGTGACTTAGTTTTGCCTGTTGAAAGATGTCTGGAAGGTGTGCCATTTCTGCTGGAGCTGCAAGGGAACCTGCTTTGTGATTACCTTCTGCGATCTCGCCTGGCAAATCGGTGTGTGACCTCACGCGCATCACATAGAAAGGGTGCTCCCGCTGTGAAACCAAGTAAATTAGTTTTGAGAGCAACCTGTGGAGATGCCTATCATCAATGTCCTTGAGAACTGCCTGCTCCGCCCTGGACACTACTCCCGCCACGTAGGCTGAATCAGTAACCAAATTAATCGGCTCCAAAAACTTCTCACTGGCTCTCTTACTGCGGCCAGTTCAGCAATCTGGGGCGACCCCTCCACAAACTCAACATCAGCTTCCCAGTGCTGGGTCTGGGGATTTCTCCAAGTCATCACCGACTTGTGGGATGCTCCAGATGCATCAGTGAACACTGTAAGCACCTTGAGTGGCCTACGACTCCTTTTCTCAGGAGCAATGAGGTGGAATTCCTCGTTGAACAGCTTGTGTGACGGGGCCTGGACTGATACCTGTCCACTGTAGCTGTGCAGGGATAGCTGAAGACTGGCATTGTTTTGGAGCAGGTCATTGAACATTTTCTTTGTCAACTTCTCAGGAGAGCCCTTTCCCTCCTTAGCAAGAAGGACTGGAAGGTGAATACTCAAAGTCACAACCGGCCAGCTCATGCAATCTTAACCTGGCCTTCCAGATCAGCTGAGCTATCAGCTCCTGTGGCTGTGTGATGGTTTTGGATCTCTGATGGGAGAGGAAAACCCACTCTATGATTAGAAGTGGATCTTTTTGTACTTCAAACCACTGGAATATCAATCCGTGTATGTGTGGTAACTTCCCTAAAACAATGAATTCAAAAGGCAGCTCGGGCTTATAACGATGAGCCTGCCTCTCGGCCAAAGCCTTCTGAACTTTTTGGAGGGCGATTTTTGCCTCTGGGGTCAGTTCCCTGGGAGAGACTAGCTCTCTCTCTCCCTTCAGTAAATTGAGAAGGGGAGCTAGGTCCCTGTTAGTGAGACCCAGCCAAGGCCTGACCCAGTTCAAAGACCCACACAAGGAATGGAGATCTGCTAGGGTTTGGGATCACTCTTAATTTCCTATTTCTGCAGAACAATGGTCTGCGCAGTGATTTGCAAGCCCAGGTAGTTCCAAGGTGTCATCCTCTGCAACCTGTTTTCCTGCAATTGAAATCCAGCAGAGGTTAAAACTTTAACCACTAGGTCAAGTGTGTCTTGGAGTATTATGTCATCGGGGGCACACACAAGCACATCATCCATGTAGTGTAGGATGATTGCCTCTTTTTTCTGGGCGTGCACTGGGGACAGCAATGAAGCCACGTACCACTGGCAGATGGATGGACTGCATTTCATTCCCTGTGGCAATACTTTCCAGTGGTAGCGCTTCATTGGGGCTTTTCGATTGGTGGTAGGACCGAAAAGGCAAACCTTTGAGCATCTTCTATGTGTAGAGGGATATGGAAGAAACAGTCTTGATGTTTAGGACAGCCAATTGCCCATTTTGGGGAAGCATCGCTGGGGAGGGCATCCCTGGTTGGAGAGACCCCATGTCCACAATTTTTTTGTTTATTTCTCTTAAATCTTGGAGGAGCCACCACTTATCCTTCCCTGGCTTTTTTATTACAAAGACTGGGGAATTCCAGCAGCTAGATGTCTCTTCAATGTGTCCTTTAGCCAATTGTTCTTCCACTAGCTCCTCGAGCGCCTTTATCTTTTCATTACTGAGTGGCCACTGTTTTACCCAGACTGGATCTTCATTCAGCCATGTTAACTTTTGGCAAGGCGCTCCACAGTGGCCGCTTTTAAAAATCCTGGGGTGTCTTAGGAATGACAGTTTGACTCCCCACTGGGACATGGTGTCTCTACCCCACAAGGGAGCTTTGTAATTAGTAACAAATGGACGGACACTGGCCAATTTTCCGTCTGGTCCCTCAATTGGTACGATGCTTTTTGATATCTTTGCCAATGTGACTCCTCCTACACCTTGGATTTGGCCAGCCACAGGCTGCAAATTCCAATGTGATGGCCACAACCTTTCAGGTATGATTGTCACATCTGCCCCTGTGTCAAGCAACCCTTCCACGTGGAGATGTTCTGTTCCACGCATCAGGTTGCATCCCATGATGGGTTTGTCCTCGCCAACCACTTCTGCCCAGTATACACCAGGTGCCTTGTCATCTACCGAAATGTCTGCTGGGACAGGAATGGCCTGGGCGATGATTTGGCCCTTAGGCCAAATAGAAGGGTGGCTGTGGACAGCGCGCCAGGAGAATGAGGTTAGGTACGTCCCCTTTGATGGTCATAGGAGCCACCTCAATCTCCATGGGTGTGTGTGCAGTGTCCCCAATAACAAAGTACTCACTGTCCAATTTTGTGCAATCTTTTGTCAAGTTTTGCGAGTCCTCAGGTGGGCCCACTCCAATGACCATCCACTGGGTAGACCTGAAAGCAAAAGCTTTGGTGGTCACGAGCTTGAAGCGCTTGTGAGACCACCAGATTTTATCCTGTAAATGGCAATGTTGTTTTCCCGCATCCACTCCCTTCCTCCCCCCTTTCTGTTTTGAGGGTTTTCCCTTCAGGGAAGCCCGCCGCATTTATGTCGTGGCGCTGGGCGGGTTTGCGCTGACATCGGAGTTTTTTGGTGTGAAGGGTGTCTTTTGTTGCTGGTTTTGAGGGCAGTCCTGGGCAAAGTGTCCTGGTTTTATGCATATGAAGCAAATGACATGTGTAAGTTGTTCTGGTGACATCTGTCGCTTCCTGACTCCCAGAGATACAGCTGCCACCGTCTCTGGGTTTGTTGGCCTTGACCATGCCTCCCATGCAGCAAACAGTTCCGCCTTCCTAGCACAGGCTTCGATCATCTGTGCAAGTGTAGGCAAGGGGTTGAGAGGCAGTCCCAGGAGCGCCCTGGTGCAGATCTCATTGGCATTCCTCTGTGCCATCTCTTTCACTATTTCCATTTGTGTCTTGGGGTCCCGTATTTGTCTCTGAACCTCTGCACGGAGTAGGTCAACAAACTGCAAGAAACTTTCTGAAGGAGACTGTTTAATGTCAAGAAAACTACCAGTAGGTTCAACAGGTGGTAGTGGTTAAAAGCCTTGTATGCGCTTTTTGAAACCTCGGAACGGCGGTTGGGGGTTTTTGCCGGTTACTTTTTCAGTTCTTCCATTTAGTGACGCCTATGTTTCCGTTACAGGGCATACCTCCCATAGTGTAACATCATTATATGATTTTTTGTCCGCAATCATGACAACATCTTGCTTTTGCTGTTTCGCACCATTGGCGCATTTTCTCCCACTTACTGTGTTAGCTTCCCTGCTTTTTGTTGTGGTGGGGGTTTGAGGTCCGCCTGTCGTTTACGGCTCCGCAACATCCCGCGTTGTGAAGAGAACCGTTTTTATTCTCGATTGTCCTGCTCCAGGTGGTCAATTGTGGGGGGTGTTTTCTCCTCCATAACACCGTAGGGGTCTTGATATGTTGATTAAAACTCGTCGTTTTCTCGGCCCGTTGCCTCTTTTACTGTTTTGGACCGTCACTTTGCATAAGCACCATCAGCGTCGATGACTTTCTCGTAGTTCCTGCTCTCTCGCGGTCTTTTCTTCCGGTCGGTTATGTGTTCTTTGGCTCGTCGCTTTTCTCCTTGTAATCCCCTTAAGATTCCCCTCTGCTCTTGCTGCTTCTTTTTTTTCTATGAATGGACTTTGCGACAACCTGAGCTTCGGTCCAGGCTTATCCACTACCCCTCGCGCATAAATGTTTTTTCTTTCTTTTTTTTCTCTCCTGTCAGTAATCGTATTTGTTTCTACAATCTTCGGCCAACCTGTGGTGTTTGGTTGAGAGTCCTTCACCGAGTCAGCCTCTTGAGATGATCTCTTCCTATGAGCTTTCCTCGATCCAACTCGCACTGTGTAAGCAGTATGCCTCCTGGAAAAGGACACATCTAGTATTTCTTCAGTAGGTCCCAAACTTCATATGTGTTTGATTGTATTACCTCTGTACGCTCTGACTATCAGAATTTTTTTGTTCCTGTACTACGACACCTCAGTGTGTCACATGCACCATAGTTGACCCCTTTTTTCTGGGACGACTCTGCCCAACATCTAATCCTACCAATGACCGCTTGTCAGATCAAGACCCACTTATTTTGTTCTTTCTTGTGTCTGACTGAGAAGTTGCTGTGAACGTTTCTAGTGTCATAGCCCTACCCAAACTTATGTTGTTTATTGATATCTTTCGTCGCCCTGAGATACCATTGAAAGCATGGATTCCTTTGCCTTCTTTATCTTCTTCGTCTGGTCCCTTTTTTATCTTACAGTGCAGTCGATTCGCCCGTTTGCATGCCCTCACATCGAGCTGTGGGACCAGCAGGAGACCCACTCCCTGTCCCCACGCCCCAGCTGCCCGATCTGACGAAGACGGAAAGGGGCACACGCTGCGTTCCGTCAGCCTTGGCTTCTTCATGCTGTGCTTCGCGCTAAGGAGTCCCAAAGGCAGGCGGCGGCGAAACACCGATGTCACCCCATGCTCCGCGAGACGAATCCTCGGCTTGCTTTTGCTCCGTGATCGGTCGCGCGGGACAGGGCGGACCCAGCCAAGCGGCGGCGCAACCGGAACCGCGACGCTCGAGTGCCCTGGTGGAGGTCAGGTGAGCGCGGCGAGGAGAGGTGCCCGAATCGTGCACCCCCACGCACGCCGCGGCTGTGGCCCAGACCATTGTTTAAAGAGCCGCGCTTGAGTCCGCGTAGATGTACGGACGAGGAGCAGCTGCACACTCCTCCTTCTGTACCACCTCTCCCCGTGGGAAACAGGCACAGGCATCTTTACAGCTTCCTCCAGCCCACCTCAACTACAGCTCCTTCGTGCCCTAACACTCGTTCGGGACCCAGCGAAAATTTAGGGGGGAGGTGAGCAGAACTCTTTCGCCGGAAACAGCGCAGGTGAGGAATAGTGAAACAGCCTGCGCGAACTATTTACGTTTTTGTTTTGGTTCGGGGTCAACGTTGATTCATAATATTTGGTTTGCGGCGGGCGCCCCCCCCCAGACCCAACCGAGCAGGCGGGCGAGGGACCGCTGCCGACGGGAAGGACTAGAACCGGCTTAGGGTTTGCCTCGAGGGACCAGGTAATGTTGTCATGGCTGGGAGCTCACTGTGAGCTTGGTCATGTTTGGTGCTGCTGCTACTAGCCATGTATACAGAAAGGCATATGATTAGTTGAGGTGTGCACTGCAGAGAAGGCAAAAGAGGTGGGGCATGATGAGACCACTGAATGGATGTGCCCATTTTGCGGCCTTACACACGAGCAGGTCAGGTCGTCTAGTACACGCAATACGCCCAACCATGCGGTCTGTCAGACCACTTATTGTTAAGTAGTGGGCACGCGTACGTAGTACAGTCTGCGCAGAGCCGCCCCTTTTGTGCGTCATACGGGGGCCTTTGGCCTGGATTCGTTCGTGTGGACGCATTCTCTTACCCCGCTTCGCCTCAGTGTAATGTGTCGCCTAGAATGTGTCATCTAGTCTCCGCTGGACTAAAACGCAGTGAACCCGGTACCCGCCAACCAGCCGCTATGTTCGCTGGACCAGTAGAGGACCAACCCAGCCAGTATTGTCTATTTTCTGATCCAGCTTATGAGCTTAGACGGGTAGAATTATTTGGAGATTGTGACCGAAGTGTCTACACAATGTTCGTTCCCTGTGTGACCTAGGTGATATCACGCGAGGGACTGCCAGTCCTATGAGAGAGGAGATTCTAGAGATGGGTAGGCCACGGCCAGACAGCAAGATCGTCGCCACTACCCGTGCAGCTTACTCCTGAACACATCTGCAGCTCATGCCGTTAGACACCGCACTTCGAGTGTTCTCGGAGTCAGTGGGCAGGACGTTAGACGCTCGTTTTTTTGGAAGTAAAACGTGATGTGGCAGGAGCTGCGTAGCGGAGGAAGTGGGAGGGATGATGACATACGTTCTGCCTGTGCGTAGAGTGGCAGGAGAGCGAGACGGCAGCTGCGGGAGGGGAGACTTGTGCTGGCCGTACTTTAGGCATCGTCTGTTCGCGACTCCGAGTCGTTCCGCGATTCCCTTTCCACTCCACTTTAGGTAAAATGACCAACAGTGTAATAACATTTCGAGACATTGTTCCAATTCCCCTTTCAGCCTGGGTGTAACCAAAGTTTCTACGCTTTTGTCCCCAGGCAGAGACTTGATTTTATGAAATTCTGCTGTGGTGCAAACTGCAGGGAAACAAAAAAGTAAAGAAATCCACCGAACGCGAACCGTTTTCAAAACTGCTTTGGGAAAGGGAACGTCCACACTTAATGTGTCTAAAAGTTGGGTATAAATGCCTCTCTGTGTAGCAGAAAGCTTACCACCCATTTTTGCTTTCTGCAGCACTCAATCTACCTTTTATACAGCTAGTGCAAACAAAACTGAAAGCACTGAGTCCACAGCCAATCCGGGAAAGAAGCCGGCAGCCTTCCCCACCCCCTCTCTCCGGGGGAGAGACGAACTGCTTGCGTACACACCGCGCGGCTTTTAAAATGGTGGGCGCCCGCTGCCGACTCCCCCGCGCCACGTGACCTCCACACGGGCACTCGGAGCGGTCCGTTCCGGTTCGCCGCCGCTTGCTGGGGTCTGCCGCTGCCCGGGCGCGACCGCTCACGGCAAAAAGCAAGCCGCGGCTTTCGTGCCACCGCCGCGCCGCCGCCGCTTTTGGGAGCCGCGCGCCGCAGAAAACCAATCGACGGAACCCCGCTGCCGCCGAGACGGCACACAGAGAACACCGGACTCGCTGCACCCGCGCAAACTGCACGGAATCCGCAAACCTCCTCGGGACCGGGCTTTCCCTTCACCGGGAGCTCACCACCACCCTCCGGGGGCTCCCCCAGGGTCCCACTAACACTCGCGGGGAATACTCACCCCGCCTGGGGACTGTGGCTGGCTGTGAGAGCTGTATAGAAGTCCTCGTCTAGAATCGATTCCGCCGTGGGTGCGGGGCGGGGGTTCTCGATCCCACCCTCTAAATTTCTTGCCGAAAAAAAAGTGACGAAGAAATCAGAGGCAGATGATAGTCCCAAAAGCTAACGTAATCCACTGGTGGAATTACCAGCTGCTCCGTGGCCGTCGTGGGAGACGAACACGTGGGGCGCCAGCTGCGGTAATCCGTGTTTTTTCTGGGCCTTATATAAGAGTCCAAATCCGGCTAGCTTAAGACTCTAGCCCACACGGATCCGCATAGACAAAGGTAAAAGACGAGAGGCGCTCTTCTCCACGTGGGTGCAAGTATCCTGTTTATTGGCTTGGGGCAGGACACAGGTGATGGGTCACCCAGGTACAAAAGAGGGGTTGGAGCTCTCACACAGGAGGTTTTATACCCTAGGGGGTGAGGGGCGGGGGAGAGAAAACCGGAGCCAATGGGATACCACTGGGGAGGGGCGAAGCACCTGAGGGACAGACCAGGTGTGTGTAACAGGGGGGGATGTGTGAGGGGGAAACCATGTGATGAGGGAGGGGGAACCCGCCACCAGTGCAACAACAACTAAATAAACTATTTAGTGCAATACAACAGTGGAGAACCTTTTGGCCCCATCAGAATCTGGTGATATTCTGTTAATCTGTATTTTAGCCACCCTCTGACCTGCAAATCTTGTCCACATCTTTGAAAATTCAAATTTTTAGTGAAATGCAAAAAAAGCTCTATTACTTCAGGGACTTGTGTACTAACATGGAAAACTGAGTTATAACAAAAGGAGAGGGAGAAAGAGGGGGGCTGAAACTGGCACCACAGAGTGCTAGTAGAGTACCAGACAGGACAGGGGATGGATAGAAGTACAGTGGGAAGAAGAAATGACACAGTCATGAAGAAGTCAAATTAAAGTAATTAAATGGGAATGAATGAGATTAGCCAAAACTCTAATGATACAGTCAGAAGGATGGGAAATCAGAGGGCTTCACCTCCTGTGAGAAAGAAAAATGTGCATGTGCAGAAAGCCAAGACAGAGAAACACAAGGGCATGGATGGGAAGTCCTCTGTGTACAGCAAGGTAAAGAATAGTCCCTCTGAAAGCATTGGACTAGAAAAAGAGGTAGAGCTATGATTCAAGATGAGGAGGGATCAAGGCTGAACAAGGTCATAGGTCTGAATGTCAAATGTCCCATGCTGCTGACAGTGAGGGCTTGAGATATTGTGATGGTGCATTCCCCCTAACACCTTTTCAGGCTGTTGTGTTCTCTGAGAAAATGCCTGCTAGGCCTCATCCTTGAAAATGCCACCTGGGCTCAGGTCATTCTGAGCTTATCAAAAAACTGTCACCTCTCAGAAACTCCTCACGAGCTTCAGTTTTTCCAATGACCAGCCTTGGAAAATATTTATCTGGCCTGAATGGCATAACATTTCTGTTCTCACGCTTTCAAAGAAAGTGACAACCCAAACTGTGGCCAGGATAAAACATTGTAATGATTAAAGTTCACTCTCATGTGACCCTATAAACAGAGGTCCAGAGTGGGACCCATCTGGAGATGGAAAAGCATCTGAAGTGAGTATATTCACTGACCTCTAAAGGGAATTTTTCCACAAGTACCTTATTTTGCACTATGTCTGCACACATGCTCTTTGAGCATATGTCTGGAAGTTAGGTTAAGTTATAGTTACAATTTAGGATAAATGCTGTTAAGTGTTATTTCCCTGTTAGATTGTTAATGTTTAGCTATAAATAAAGGTATAAGTTAAGTTAAAGTACTGTTAAGTTTAAGTGTTGTTAAGCTTTAAGCTGCATTCTTTTTCATTCTTGCCTACACTGTCCTTACACAGAGACACACACATGCACTAAGGTAGTTTCAATTATTTTCTGTTTTAATAGCCTGGATTTTGTTTGGTTTTGTTGTTGCTTGCTTCCCCCTCTTGTTGTGCCTCAGTTGTCCTTGTAAGAAGAGTGAATCTTGCCAACGAACCTGTTGTGCTTTGTAGTTTAATATTAAATCTGACTTCAGCTCATACTCTTGCTGGTGATTTTTTGAGCTATCTCAAACACACTTGTTCAGGACAGATATGAAAGTGGTTTTAGAACAGAATGGTTTCAAAAAGGTTTGGCTTTAATGCCAAATGAGTCAAAATCAGCAAGGGATGGTGGTAGAGTTGGTTTACACATATGGTTGGATACACAGTGGCAAAACTTTTAAAGGGTCATTGGTGCATCAGTGTCTGTAAGAGGAGTGAGAACTGACACCAAAATTACATCTCTGCCCAGGGACTTCTCCAGAATGTAAAAAAAGAAGGAAAAGAAAAATATCAGATCTCTGTGGAAAATCAGACAGAACAGGAGTACCTAATAAAAATGGCTGGGCATTTTCTTTTCTTGGAAGAGACAGCAGGTCTTCTTCCTCTTATGGGGGGAATATTTGGCAGGCTGCAATATCTGAACTTGCTTAGGAGTAGTAATTACCAATTAAGTAATTTGAGTAAGTAAATGAAATATTCACATTTCTAGTTTGCTTTCAGGTAATAAGTTCCTTATCAATCTTTACTTCCTCCGTATTCACCACCACTTGTGGTATTTTGCAGTCCCCCCAAGTAAACAAAAAATAATAGAAAATATTATTCTGACAATTTTTAACTACGGTGTAACTTATTTCCCTCTTTCAGAAATCATTTGCTATTCTTTAATTATACTCCTCTACTAAAATGTGTTTCAAAGCACTTCACACCAAGGCTAAACAAAACAACATCCTAAACTTGTGCCATTTATTGTGACAATCTGTCAACTTGTTGTGACAGGCATAACAGATTGGTAGGAAAAGCTGAGCAGCAAAGGCTGGCTGACTGACTTTTGTTTTAATAGATGATAGTCTTGCTTGGCTACATTTTTAAGAGTTATCAGAGCTAGAAAGACCATTTTCAAAATAATCAAAAACTCCTTAAAGCTGCAATGTAAGTAGTGTTGAAATCTTGGGGGAAGAGGCAGACTATACCTTTAGCATCCACACAAGGCCTTAGAGCAGACATGAACTTTCTTACTTGCATGCAGGAGATTTGGGATGCAGATTTCTTCCTGGTTCAGTACAGGTTGATTGATAGTTTGAGTCAGGGCTGGGCTGAAGATGATGACATTGAGTCACTGTTAAAAATCAGTTTCCCAGCTTCTCCTTCTGAAGGCAGTCTGTCAGAGCTTGGCCAAGAAATCAGATTGCTGCTCTCATTTCCTGTGCTGTGAGGTGTGGAGCCATAGAGTCATAGAATATCCTGAGTTGGAAGGGACACACCAGGATCAAGTCCAACTTCTGATGCTGTGCAGGACACCCCAAGAGTCACAGCATGTGCTTGAGAGCACAGTCCAATCACTCCCAGTGGAGGTGTGGATAGGCTGGGGAAAAAAAACAGTATTGGATACATATCCCTTTGGCAAAGAAGAGGTACTTCAGGTATCACTGCAGCTGAAGTGCCCAGACAAACATATACCCTGCAAAAAATCACTATTTTTCTCAAATTTATGGAAACCACAAACCTGGAAACTTCTTGCTGGAAAACAGAATTGTTAGTAAGACGTTTCTGGAAACAAAACTGACAAGCAGCCTCTGGCTGGCTCTGCTCATGACTTCAGCACCATCAAAGGCCAAATCCTTTGGAGAATTTAGTCCATAACTATGAAGACCTTAGCCAAAACTCAAAATACCTCTAAAAAGGTCTGGAAATGTGCAAACCAGTGCAGTCAAAAGCATACAGAGTGTATTTGAAAGATATCAACAATATGCCAGACAACCAATTTTCCAGAATTCACCAGCCACATACTTGACTGCACCAATAATAACCAGAGACTGAAAGAAGGAGATCAAAATAGTATTGGAGGTAAAACTCACAGATCTGTTTTTTGTTTTCCTGCAATAAAAAAAGCAGCCAAATAGATTAAAGATTAGTATAGTTCATAACAAAAAGCCATTATTATAAATTGAAAGTGCACAATACCTCTTAAAATGCCATTGCCCAGTAAACACCATATTTATACATTGTGACAATCGTTTAATCAGATGGCAACCTGATGAAAATGGATCAATTAAGTCATGCAGAGGCTGTACTGGAACCAGGAAACATGAGAAGACTTAAGAAAAAGAGATGAGAAAAATAAATAAAAGCTGCATATAAAGATAGTCAAGCAATCATATGTCACTGACATGTTTTATGAAAAATCCTTTCCTTAGGATTTTTCCCCTCCTGAAAAACTGAGAGGCCTCAAGAACAAACTGTAAACAATTCTTATCTGCTGCTGTGGAATGCAACGAGGGAATCTGTGATTGGCCTCATCAGGCTGTTTCCAATTAAGAGCCAATCACAGATCACCTGTCCAGCCGGTCTCGGTCTGAGAGAAGACCTTTGTTATTCATTCCTTTTCTATTCTTAGCTTAGCCTTGTAGTGAGATCCTTTCCTCTATTCTTTTAGTGTAGTTTTAATATATTATCTATCATATAATAATAAATCAAGCCTTCTGAAACATGGAGTCAACTTTCTCGTCTCTTCCCTCATCCTGGGACCCCTGTGAACAAGACCACAATCATGTCTGTTTTCATCCAGTAGAAGGAAGTGTGAGGATGGAGGAGCCATTTATATCTTGTGCTGTGCAAACAACACACAAGATACTTCAAGAGGAGAAAATTACTTACAAAAATGCTGTAAAATTCCACAATGAAGAAATAGGCCTTTAAAGTATCCTATTCTAAGCTTAAACTTAAAATAACAGCAAGAAGGCATGAAATGTTGTGAAAAGATGCAACCAAAGGGTTTAGGGCTCTCTGCATGCTCTTTTTTTTTTTTTTTTTTTTCTGGAATTCCAAAGCTAGGCAAAAGCCCAGCTCAGGCAGATAAAGGGAAAAGAATTGTCTTATTAATGTACTTTCCACACTCAGCAGAGAAAACCAAAAGTTGTTAGGTGCTCTTCTGTAGCTGAAGAAAAGTGTTGGTACTTCTAATGGTGCACAGAGTACCACTGGCTCTTATATCCATGCCCCAGAAAGGCTGACAGCACCCTCAGTACTTCCACCTTGCACAAAGCCCTTCTTATGTCACAGCAACAGCTGTCGTTACATTTGAGTTTTTCTCACTAACATGACAGGGAGTCTGGAGTCAAGAGTCCAGAAGACGAGACATTTTTGATATCTCTAAAATGTGCTAAAATGAGACAAATATTCCTAACATTCCCATAAGATGTTTTAATTCAAAAAGAGTGGCTTACCTAGAATTGCCTCCACTCTAATTCATGTCTTAGGAAAACTCTGTCTTTGACTTTAAAAGAAATACCTGAAAGACCTTTAGAATGTTTCTCATTTTTATTCTCATGTATTAAGCCACTCACAAACTCTGTATCAACTAAAAATGCATGTCTACAAGATAGTTCACAAAGTTTGCAGAAATAAAAAAATTCACTGGTAAATCTGACAGACTTCATCAGAGACTCTGTAAGTCTATTTCTCTATGTCTGATATAACTTTGTACATGCAAATGCTCATTTAATGCCATTCACTGAAAATTCACAGAAGCAGTTGTTTCACAAAAAAAATTATGAGGTTCAGCTCAGAAGTTCTACTGCTGTTCAAATGTCCTGTTACCATTACGAAGTTTTCTGATTCTGTTCACTATGCTACATTTTCCACTGGAGAGTTACCCTGGAGCCATAAAAGCTGCAAGGCTGTCAAAGGAGTTTCCACTTCAGTGAGTCTTCAGAGGAAACCTGAATGTTGTTTACACCCATAGTAATGTATATAGTGAGAATCAGACAGAACACATCAGCCAAATACCTCTACCCATTTTGTCCCTGCTTTCTTTTTTTTAATCTCTAGAAGGTATGATGCTGTGGGGTTCAACTCAAGGCATGAATGCTGGTTGTGTGTTTTCAGAAGACTGACGTCTGAAAAATTACTTATCCTATCCTTATTTGTCTCTCTTCTCCTGAAAAAAAAGGTAATTTCTTCATCTCTACAATATTTCCAGTGAGTATAGATGTATGAAAGAGCATTTCTTGGGAAATTCTATTAAGCAGAGATGCAATTTGGATTATAAATAAATTATAAATAAAGCTGTCTTTAGAAAAAAAACCTGGAAATTTGATGGTTTTAGTCCCCTACAAAAAAACAGCTTGTGCAAAGCAAAGGCCTACAGATATTAGCAAAGCTTAATCTTGAGAGATATTACTTTGGATTCTACTATGAAAAAGAAAATATAACCAGTTGGGCTATTATTACTCTGCTTATTCTCAACTGCAATCTGCATCTTCAGTTTCATAAAAAGGTTTGTGCTTGAAGATCATCTTCTTCCAATGTCCCTGACATGGGCAAGGATGGCATTCACTAGATACGGTTGTTCAGGGCCCCATCCAACCAGGCCTTAATCACTTTCAGGGATGTCATATCCACAGATTCTTTGGGCAACCTGTTAAGAGTGCCTCACCACCCTCTGAGTAAAGAATTTCTTCCTAATATCTAAATTAAACAGCCCTCTCAGTTAAAACCAGTGCCCCTTGTCCTGTTACTATCTGTACCTATCAAAAGCCCCTCTCCCTCCTTTTATGCACATAGAGAATTTGAAAGTTGCAGAGCAATTAAGCTGTGCTTCTGATACATCTAGTTACTTCAATATGAATAAAAGGAAGGCAAACTGCCTGAGCAGATGGAGCAAAAGTACATTCAGAAGTGAATGAGCCATAGTATGGACAAATTTAAGTTAAAGTAAGAAAGACCATGGAAAATCAGGGAAGAGAAACTGTGCAGGAAAGTTCGGCATTGCAGAGACATTTACTTCCCTGTCCTTTTTATACGACCTGAAAGCACGGCAGGGCTGACACAAAACTGTTTTTCTGAGTATCTTCTAGATTCTCCTGCTAGATCACTGTTAAGTGGTACTGGCAATGTAATATTTCAGGACCTGGAAGCAGAGCAGCACACAACCAGACTCAAGACCTGCAGCACAAAGCTAAGGTAAATGGAAGCTGAACCAGTTTGCACCAAGTGCCAATAGCTGGCTGCTTGGCTGAGGAGCTGGGTGTCTGGGCACAAGGACAAACCAGAGGGGCAGAGCTGATGCACGCCCCCAAGTGATCGGAGCTCCTGGCACTCCAACACCACAACCCCAGGCTAATGGCTGCACCATGCCAGAGCTGGACATCAGTGTAGGCAGACAAGAACTGGGGAGAAGGCTGGATTGCCATGCCCTAAGGACTCTGACATTAACTTCACAAGATTCATACTCTGCCCATATCTTTTCAAATATCTGAGATGTTCAGGAAACCTGCAGAACAAATGGAAAAGGTAGGTAAAAGGAGAAAAGGATTAATAAAGAGAAGAAAGAGCAGAGGAAAAATGCCAACTCTATGGCTATTAGCCATTTCGTAAACACGTTGCCAATCATTGATAAAATTTATTATTTTTTTGAGCTTCAGTTATGATGGAACTGGAACTGATCATGATACTGTCTAACTGGTGACAACAAGGCATTATTATATGAAACTATCTCTGGCAGCTGTAGTTACAACACAGATAATATGCTACATACTATCTCAACACGTCTGCTCAGTGCTGTGTAGGAGATGAGATTATTGTTTGGCCTGTGGGACATGGTAGGGGTATTCTGTGACAGCAACTTATTCTTTGGCAATCTTCATTGTGGTGCCAGCTGTTTCCTGCACAAGCTGTTTCCTGACTGCACACTGTCTTCCATCACTGCTCTGTACCAATCAATAGGCCTGTGGAAAAAGACAGCAATAGTGCAATTAAGTTCTGACAATTCTGACATGTTAAAATAAGGATTATTAATATTCCCAAGGATGATCACTCCAACCTAGTTTAGCCAACCAGCCCTGTAAATCTGGCAATAAATAGCTAACCTCACATAAAGCAACAGAAAATTTGGAATTAAAATAAAATAAATTGGTGGTATTTAATCATACTTTGGAACACAGAAATTCTTGCTTTAATTTTAAAGTGGGCAACAGCATCTATTGTGTAATGATGATAACAAATCTCTCACTCTCTGAAACTGAGATGCCTGCACAAAAGGCTGTGTTATTAAACAACATGAGGTTTTGTTTTGTGGCTGAACTCTTTAGTTCATTTTTTTTTTCCTTTTTTTCTAACCTGGAAGGGACTATTTAATCCAATTTTTTACTATGACCTAATTAATAGCAAAAGTCAAAGAGTCCTGCTGAGTTATCTCTGCATCAATTTGCCATAAAAAATGTAGACATTTCCTTTTTACTTATTGAAAAAAAATTGACACTATAAAGGAATAGATAAAATCTGTTTCCACTAATTAATGCCTCAGTCTAAAATTACAGGTTTCTTCTGCAATGATCTTGGTGATGTGGTTTGGAGCACAGGTGGTTGCAATGAAGAAACATCCATAGCTACAGGTAAAGCAGTAGAGGTTGCCTGTAAAGGTTACCTGAACACAGCTCAACCACTAGCTTGTGATGGTCTTCTGTATTTAATCATCTGTGTGACTCCTGCAGTGTTTTACCTGTAGCAACTGAAGCAGGAATTCTGGAAATTAAACATTACAAAGGAAGACTACCTGAGAAAAAGAGCAAAAAAATGATAAACAGTTTAATACAAGCTTCATAATGACTGCATATCTTGAGATTCAGCAGGATGTTGCCTGATCTGTGCAAGAAAATGACAAATGAATGCTATTTAACATTTTGCTTGAACAGCTTTCCCATTCAGAAAACTATCTGAAATACAATAATGAGAAAAGCAGAACTGTGAAGCATTTTATAAGGCTGATTACCTTTCTAGGACGTATAATCTGATACATGCTTTGTTTATCCAGAGTAAATTCAGTAGCTGAAAAGATGAATTGAACCTATTTTATGCTACTTGTGCATGATCTCACAGAGAAAGTAACTTACCTTTTTTGCCTTATTGACTCTTGCACAAGAGCCTGCAAAATACCAGCAAGAGTAAAATGACTTGTCTAAATTTAGTAGTTCATAAATCTTACAAGACACCAATCCAGTGGTTTGTTGTTTGGGGCTTTTTCCTTCTTTCCTATACCCAAATAAAATAGGAGTGCATGCAGGAGATACACAGTATTGGCTTTTGCTTTTCTCCTTTCCCAGGATACAAGAGGCATCTGTCAGCTTATTCATGCTCTACCCTCTACTCTCTCTCCCTCCCTCCCTCCCCATAAACATAATGCAGGCAGTGTGCACACACATACATGTGCAAGTATGCACATTCATTTTTGTCTCTTCAACTAATGGACAAGAAACTGCTATGACTTCAAGGCACAAAGCCCTCTGTTTTGGAGGAGCTGTGTGACCTGGCTCATGTAATTTGCTGAGGATTAAATGTACCATCCCAGCTACACTCAAGAGGTGAATTAACTTTAAAAAAAAGTTGTGCTCTGCATGTCTTTTCCCCTATGCACTTGATGTTCATCTCAATGCCTTGGACAGCAGCTTGTCACTTAGTTGTGACTTGTTCTGTGCATAACACTCTGGATGGATATCTGATTTCTAATGGCTACAGGTTTTCAAAAGATAAACAGTATTTTTGCCACACACATTGGTTTTTATGTTATTCATTACGACTGAAGACTAACTTAGATGTGCAGTTGGTCATTCCACACCTTGGGAAAAAAATTCTTCAGGACTCAGAATTCCAAAGTATCCCAAGAGGGGACTTTTCATCAGCCCTTGCTAATAACAAAAGACATGCTTCAGTAATTTAGTTCCTCTTTTGGAGACCACTGACAACATACCTAGATGAGCAGGTTCCCTACTGTGGTATTGTCCACAAGGGTCCCAGGATGAGGAAGAGACGAGAAAGTTGACTCCATGTATCAGAAGGCTTGATTTATTATTTTATGTTAGATAATATGTTAAAACTATACTAAAAGAATAGAGGAAAGGATTTCATCAGAAGGCTAAGCTAAGAATAGAAAAGGAATGAATAACAAAGTCTTGTCTCTGACCAAGACAGTCTGGACAGGTGATCTGTGATTGGCCCTTAATTGGAAACAGCCTGATGAGGCCAATCACAGATTCCCCCCGTTGCATTCCACAGCAGCAGATAAGAATTGTTTACAGTTTGTTCCTGAGGCCTCTCAGCTTCTCAGGAGGGAAGAATCCTAAGAAAAAGGATTTTTCATAGAACATGTCGGTGACACCCTACCTAGGTTCCCTAGCTAGGCTTGGGATGTTTCCAGGTCTTTTGTCACTCCATGGCAAAGGCCATGAAACCTGTTGAACTGTAGACAGTTCCACCTTGCTGGAAACTGATGCTTGAAACTTCTTAAAACTGAGGCACTGAGCATCTGTGGCATTGCTGATGATACATCTACCAGTAAAATGTTCAATAGATATGCATGACAGCAGCAGCAGCATTTTCTGCGGTCACCTTTTGGATTCTGGTCCAGTTTGGGGACAGAAACACACTTCATGTCTGCAGTTTCACTTCAGTGTGATAAATCTTAGAGTCTCATTTGAAGCACAGCAGGTGAGTACTGAAGGAGGAGGCCCATGCAGAGCACCCTGGGTTATTATGTATTTCTGACAGAATGAACTGCAAACAAGATCCCAGGCCGACATGAGTAAGCTCTGCATGCATGTACAGCAAAAAAACTCTGGTGGGTTTATCTGCTCTCATTGTCTCTCCTGAGATTTCAAGTTACCCCAGTGTGAGAGACTGGAGAAAATCATTACTTACTTATTACAACCAAAATGTGTGTGTGTGTGTGCGGCAGGGTAGCAAGGCAAGTTCTGCAAAAATGATGCACTTCTCCATATCCCACCTCCCTGGAGCCTCTGGTCCAGCTCCAGAATGGTTATCAGCCACTGGCACACCAGAAGCCCCACACGGAGGGTGGGTTCCAAGAGGCCAAAGCAGATAAAAGCAGTTCCACAAACACCCTCTCCCTAACTTCTTCTTCTTGAAGTCTGGGTAATTTAACTTGGACGGGTTAATGTTTGGTATGTCAATGCCTTGTGAAATGCTTATGTTGACTGAATGTTTTAAAATTTGCCAGGTACCCTTATTTTCTAAAATTTGTCTGTAAAACTTTGTTTAACCTCCTGAGAACACTGTGTTTCTCCCACATGCCTGTCTCAGGGAATAAAAATCTTAATCTTAAAGAAACACATCAAGAGAGTCCAGGGCTTTACACCCCAGGTCAGGTAGATAAGACACCTTCTTCTCAGAAGGCACCTGGAAAACAGGCAGAATATCCAGGGAAAGTCAAATAGCCCTGGATAAGGTTATGTGGGTTGCTAAATCCAACACAACTGCTTGGCTGAAGTCTTGTCTAAACCTACAATATTATGCCAGGGGAACTCTAGAAGAGGATTGATAAATCTCATTTCCTACCCTGAGCTGATTAATGCAGTTCAGGCCTTGTCCTAGTTTTGGCTGGAATTAGAGTAGATATTTTTAGAAGCAGGTATAGCACTGTGTTTCAGATTCCGTATGAGAATGATGCTGATAACATACTGATGGTTTGTTTGTTGCTTACTCTGAGCCAAGGACTCTTCAGTGGCTCATGCTCTGCCAGAGAGGAAATGCACAAGGTGGAGAGGAGCATGGCCAAAACAGGAGACCTGAACTGGTCAAATAGATATTCCACAAAACAGAATGCCACACCCAGTATATAAACTGGGGGAGTTACCCAGAAGAAGGCCTATCTGGGTTTGGCATTGGCCAGCAGGTGGTAGCAATTGTATTGTACATTACTTACTCTTTGGTTGTCTCTCTCTCTCTCTTCTTTTTATTACTATTACTAATACTACTATTATATTTTACTCCAGTTCAATTATTAAACTGGTGACCAAAAAGTTTAGCTTTTCTGTTTCCCCCCAGTTCTCCTCCCATCCTACTGGGGTAGGGTGTTGTTGAGTAAGCAGCTGCATGGTAGTTAGTTGCCAGCTGGGGCTAAGCCACAATGCTTTCTTTACGCACGTACAACCCTTAGTAGCAGCTTGACGCCAAGTCACACTGCTTACTCACTCTGTGCAGGTAGGTGCAGTGGGAGTGATGAGCTGGTTTACATGAAGCAGCACTGGAAAGCAACGGCTGCCTGTACTAAACTTGTTTTCCTCAGTTGTGCTCACTGCCATAGACACCCTTCATGTTTAATGACAATTTCCTAGGAATGAGTGTCATGAAAAACAATCAAATGAGGTTTCCCACACCTCATTTGTAAATGAAGTATTAAGAATGTTTTCTGACAGCTTGCTCTTTTCCAATGCTTGCAGTAGATTCCCAAGGGACTTCTGAGTGGTGCAATGTTTGCTCTCTCAAAACAGAGAAGCAACCCTGCAGTTCTTTTTTCCTTATTGCACTGACGTTTTTAAGCTGAACCATTTCCTGATCACTGTGGCCCAAGACCATGCCATCTCCCAACAGGCCTTCTCCATTCCAAACTAGCAAGTCTAGGGCATCTTTCCTAGTTGCCTCTCTGAGTACTTAGAATACCAAGTTCTCTCCCACAAACGGTAGGAATTGTTCAAATCTGCTCATCACAGCAGGAGGCATTTCCAGCTGGTCTCTAGAAAGTTGAAATCTGCCATAAGGAGAATGGCTGCTGATCCATAGATTTCTTCTAATTGCCTGTCAAATTAACTTCTCAGCACTGGCATCCTGGCTAGGCAACTGATAGAAGACATCTACCATACCTGCTTTTCCCTCCACCCCTTCATCCTCACCCAGAGACTCCCAACCACATCATCACCAACTGTAAGGGCTGTATCAAACCTCTCCCTTCTATTTAGTGCAACAGCTCCAACTTGCCCTGCCCTCTCAATAGCCTGTACCCTCCATCCCAGCACTTTGGGTGTAGAAGTCCCACTTATACGAAGGATATCCCAGCTCTGTGAATGGACCAAGGCTTCCAGTCAAAGGCATTTGCAGCAGCAATCCCTGAGCCATCTGCCAGGGATACCCCAGGTCCTGAGCCCTTACCCTCCAGAATTTGGAGGCTGTAAGGGCTAAACAGAACAAAGGGAGCCACCACACTGATTCCCAGGAGATGCCACTGAGCTCTTAGCAGCCAATAGCCAGAATGGACCATGGCAAGCCCACCACTATAGCTCACACCATGTGGCCCCCAGGCCTTCCACTGCCCTGGCTCCTTTAGACATTTGTGCTCCCTGAAACTGAATCCCATGGTAGGACCAACCTGACCCGGGCAGCCCAGGGATGCTCTCAGGGGCAAGAGTGGAGGTGACCAACTGTCATCACATCTGACTCTCTCTCAGGTTCAGCCAACCTGTCCTGACTGGTCAGGAGCAGCCCTCCTCCACAGCCTGGGCAACTCCAGGTGATGAAGACCATGGTGTAAAAATGCAGGTGTTAGAATGGTGGGTGTTGCTGCCTATTTTTGCCCCCAACAAGCCTCTCCTGTTGAAAGGCAGGCTGAGTTAACATTCAAGCAATGCAGTCAAACCCCCATTCAACACTCACTGCACCTGGCTCTGAGACAGAGGCAAGAAAGGCTCTTTTGCAAGGTTTTATTCCAGCAGAGCATGGCTGAAGGGGACCCACATGAAGCAGGCAGCTTGAGAAGGGGAAGGACTGGGGAGCGGAGCTAAGGGCTGGATAGAGGGGTTTTGTCTCCAGGGGAAGTGGCGGGGTGGGGGGGGCACCAGGGATACCAATCCAGTGAGGGGACAGGGGAATGAGAAACCAGAGGAAGTTGCAACACAAAAGTCCATTTGGGAGTCTGTCTTTTTCCCCCCAGGAGGACCAACTCTAAGGTAAGTAGTTGCCAGGGCCAAGGACTTGGGAACTGACCGAAGCAAGAGAGTTCATGGGATACTACAATGGTGAGACAAGTTGCCCCCTTCAGCCCCTGGATAATCTCAGTGGAGCAGAGACCCACTTGCAGGCTGCGGAAAAGCCCCACTCTCAAAAGAGATGCCCTGATGGAAGCTACAGCCCATGGACATGTCACACAGGAACAGGCCCCTGTCAGGAGCTGAAGCCTGCATTTAAGAGCACATACAGAAGCAAGCTTCCTGGCAGCTGGAGCAATCTGTTTCAGAAGCACTGCGTACCTGAAAAAAGGGCCCATGTTAGAGCAGAGGAACAGTGTAAGGAGTAAGAAGCAGCAAGAATGTGACAGACTTAAACACAACACCCATTCCCCATCCTTCTGCAGAGCTGGGGAGGAGGATGCAGAAGAGCATGCAGGAAAGAGTGAAGTTGAGAAAGGAGGGGAAATCTGTTTCAGTTTTGCCTTTGTTTCTTATCCCCCTACTCAATTTTTCATTGGCAATAGAAGATATTAATTGCACCAAACTCTATCTGGCTAGTGACAGTACTCTACCTTGTCCTTGCCTCAACCCAGCTTTCCCATCTTACTTTCTCCCAGAAAGAAAGTGACAGAGCAGCAGCTTGACTACCTGGCAAGCAACCAGCCAAGTTAAAACCCATAAAGAAGGTATCCTCCTCATTCAGTCCTCAGAGCTACTGCTGTGCACACACAGAAGGTCCAAACCTGGAAAACAAAATGTCCTGGTTTGAGAGGAAATGAGGTTTTTTTGGGATGGTGTGGTCAGGCCAATCAGTGGTCAGATTTTTAATATTGGCACCTGGTTTGTCCACTGAGGGCATGGATACGCTTCGGAGAACACAGGGGATTAAAAGCTGTGAACGCCGAGAGGAAGCTCCCTTTTGGGTTCCGGTCTTGGAAGAGAGCGGACCCTCCCCTACCCGGCTCCGAGCTGGGCGGGGGGGGGGAAGCCATGCGGCCGGAGGGAGGTAGGCCAGGTCTGGGCCGAAGAGTGGAGGAGCACTGCACTGCAAGGGCTTCGGGCAACCATCCCCCATTTCCCCCCAGGACGGAGAGAGGGAGAGAGCCAGAGCCTGTGCCTGTGATAGCGCGGCTGGCGTGAAGGAGAAGCGAGGGGGGGGGGGGGGGGGTGCCTGGCAGGGCAGCCAGGCGTGGGAGTTCAGCAGAGCCTGGGACTTTTAACCCTTCTTGGGATGATGGAAACCTTGCAAATGCTGATTCTTCCTGAAGTTGATGAGATAGTGTGGGATAGCAAGAAAATGGGCAAGTGAAAGACATTGAGAGAAGGTGAGAAGAATCCGAGGTGGGAGATGATGGAGTGGCCTTTGGCTGGACTTTTCTTGTATAGCCATGACAGAACCCTTGAGTTCCTGTGACACAGAGACTGCCTTCTAGGGGGAGGCGATGGCTCAGAGCCAGGAGAGTGCGGTGATTTGGAGGTGTGTGAACAGAGACGACGGGTGAGGAGGGTGGTGGTGGTGCCCTCCGTCTTCAAAGAAGAAGAGGATCTCTGTTCAAGAGACCCCTCAGCCCCAGGGGGTGAAATTTGGGGGGGACAGGTGTCCCAAAATGAGAGGGACTGTGCTCTTTTTGGAACTGGACAAAGCATCCTTAAAGGGAAAAACCCTACAAGCAGCTCTGGCCCATGTGCAGTGGTGAAAGCACTGGACATGGAAGGAAGAGGTCACGATGGCAAACGTTCTCCAGGCGGTGCCACACGTGACACGGAAACACGAGAAGTTTTGACTGTTTCCTGGGGAAGTCTGTGGTACAAGATTCTTCTCTTCTCGAGGAATTGAGAATTGATTATCTAAAGGGTGGTGATGGACTGAGAGCGAGTGATCCAAAGGGTGGTAACAGAATTAGAAATTTGGTGGGGGGAGGAGGAGGAAATTTGGAAGGTTTTCATCCTGTGTTCTGTGTGTTTTTCCTTGTAGTTTTAGGTTAATAAAGTTCTTTTCTCTTTCAATCTTAAGTTGGAGCCTGTTTTGCTCTGTCTCTGATCACATCTCTCAGTAGATACCAGGGAAAGAGGTATTCTCATGGGGGTACTGGCATTGCGCCAGGCTCAAACCATTACACAAAACCCTGCCAGAGCCCTGTGTATTGCACATACCTGCGGCAGGATATATAGGATGTGCTGAGCTGGGTGAATGCTGGTTATTTTAAGGAGGTCAGAAGGAAGACCTTTTATTGCCAAGGCTAGACAAGACAGATGACTTTCAAGTATGCAGCCACAGAATATAAAGAAGAGGAAAAGACTTCTTGAAGACTGCATAGCTATAGACCGCAAGGCAGAATGTACAGGCTCCAAAAAGGGAAAAAAAGAAGAAATTTGAAAAAAAAATGTCTCCCAAGGGAAAACTCTTTTGTTAGAAAGGGCAGGAAAGAGCAGCCACCCAAGTTTTGGGAAAACTCAGAACTGAACCAATCCCAGGCAATCTGATCAATGTTCCTGCTTTCAATGAAGGCTTGTACCAGCTTATCTCCAAACAGCCCTTCCAACCTGAAGTACTCTGGACTGCAAAAATATCTGGATACACAAGACACTCAAAAACAAAAGAAAAAAACTCCATTTTCAAAACACACAGTACATATGTAAATATATTTAACAAACAACAAAAAAACCCTTATTGCTTTATTCAGATTTTTGACATAGATTACCTTAAAATTACTCAAAGTCATTTGAGTATTCTGTAGAAATCTGACTGCTTTTCAGCAGAGATCAACTTAAACCAGAGATTGAAATGATGCTGGAATTCAGACTGAATCACTTTTTATGAACTATACGACATTTTTCTGGTCTAAGAAAAGCTATCCCCATAAAATGCATTTCCAGGCTCTTGTTTTGGGCTCCTTTTCTGTAGTTGGTTTACACAAAACTTTTAAATACTCTGTGGATGGCTTTATGAAATTAAAAATTCCAAACAGTTCTCTAACAAACTTTTAGAATTACATACTAGCAATATTCTATCTTCTTTGACTTAAAAGTGCATACACATTCAAAAGTTTTATACATTTCCTAGACATCTTTTTAACAGACAGAAACCCTATCGGACATTTTAGTTTTCAAGAAAAAAAAGAAAGTAGTTAAATTCACAGTTTTAACAAGTGTTCCAAGGAAAGCCTACTACATTTTTTCTTCTGGGAAATCAAACCACGAGGATCTGTTGACAAGTCTCTTTGGCAGTCTCAGTATCAATGGCTCCCTCTCTGGACACTCTAGGAAGGAAGTCCTGGAGGAAGGCAGTTGACTGGAAGGCGCAGCTGGTGCTTCCTGAACATAACTGGTTACAGTTTCTGTGTGAGAGGTGTTACTGCTGGTACTCACTGTGGTAACACTCTGATCAGCGGCTGTTTCTTGAAGTTTGACATCAGCATTTCTAGCGCCACCATCTAAGTTTTCCCTTGTGGCAGGGATACCACACTTTTTGTCTACTCCTCCAGTTTCCTCACATCCTGTCCTAAGAAAAGATGGAGACTCATTTTCCTTCTCATTTATTTGAGTTGTGCCTGTCCATGTAATACTGCTGTCCCATTCGGTACTTTCTGGTTCCTTGCTACTATCACTATCAATTGTAATCACCACTGGAGAAGAATGTACTGAGTTACTTGTGTGATGTTTCCGGTGTTTCTTCTTATGCTTCTTCTTTTTCTTTTTAAGATGCCTCGTTGTGTCTGTTGCTTTTCCTTCATAGACTATTTCCACACTTGGACTCCTCATTTTCTTCTTCCTTTTCTTACGCTTTGTCTCGCTGCTTGCATGATTGTCTGACAGGCTATCTTCATTTTTGCAGCAGTCACCGAATTTTGAGGAAGTTTTCTTGGACTCATTTTCTCTTTCTAGACTTGTGCTTTCCATAAATGCATTCTCCAGGTGGCGAGTTTTGTACTTCCTTTTTCCACCAGGCTTTTCACTTTTCATTCTGTCAGTTCCTCCAGAAGGAGTCCTTGATCTGTTGCTTGACCGACTCCTTGACCTGCATCTTTCATAACAGTAATAGTGTCTCTCATGGAGTCCCCTCTGGCTATGTAGATCTGTCCTCTCAATAAACGATCGTATCCTGTATTCTGGACTGGCAGACTGCCGTGAGTAAAGAGTGTTAGACCGGGTCCTCCTTCTACTGGAGGATTCATAGCTGTCTCCAAACACTTTTCGACTACAGAAAGCAGAACCCCACTGGTGTCTACTTTGATAACTGTCTCTTACATAATAGCGATCACTGTCTCTACTTCTTGATCTCCTTTTACTGTGGCCTTTGCTGCGTGAACGCGATCTGCTCACTTCTCTGGATGGAGTGCTCTCACCACTTAGAGAGGCCCTCTGGCTTTTCAGGGAGGCTCTGGTGTCATGAGCCCTTGATCTTCTGCTGCTTCTTTTGCTCCTATGTTTGCTACTATCTCTGCTTCTTGATCGTCTCCTTTTAAGTTGGCTTTTGCTATGGTGTTCCCTTCTAGACCGATGGCCGTGACTGCCTCGACTGTCCCGTGAACAGGACTGTGGGCTTCTAGACTTTCCCTTTTTAGACAATCTGTGATTCCATGGGGAGCATACTGTGTCACTCCCTGGAGATGGGCTCCAACTCAAATCCTGTGGAGGCAGATCTTTTCTTTTACATTTGTTCTTCTCATCCCCTTTTGATTCCATCTTCTCCACTGCAGGAGATAAACAGCTTCTACAACTTCCTACATCCTCCCTGTATGTTGGGGAATGTGGTGAGAAGCTCCTGCTTGGTTCACTGTCACTCCAGCTGGGACACTGGACCGGTTGCTGTTTCTTGGCATCTTCCCTTTTCTCCTCCTTGATGGACTCCTCAGAGTCAGAGGACAGCTCAACCACTTCTGGCGTCCTCTCAGCTAACGGCTTAACATACCCAACGATGACACAATTGTCTGAGGAAGAGCCACTGTCGTTGGAGTCAGCATTAGCCTGTAACTCAGTCTGCAGCTCGGCTCTCCGGCTCCCTGGAGCAGAGTCCTCGTCAGAACTTTCTGATGACTCCAGAGGAGAAGCTATGGTTGCACGAACCTCTTCTGAAATGGAATAGGAAGGCCCCGGAGTTTCATCATCCCACGGGGCCTGACCAAGACCGGGCACAGACAAACTATTATCTGGCCCTTGTGGGTACGCCACATCCGGAGATATTGTAATAATGGATGAGTCTGAGTGGCTTCCCTCCTCGTACGATGGTGCGGGACAGTCGTAATTGGCGTGTTGATCGTACGCTTCCAAGTTAAAAGGACAACGAGCAAAGCTGATGAATTCGTGCAGGAAGTGTTCTGTCCGATTCAGCAAAAATGGCTTTAAATCGTCAGCAAAGGCCTGGCTTTCCAGATCGTACCTAGTTACGTTGCTCATGATTATGTGCTGCACAATATTGATCAGAGACCCGTGGGCACCGAACAGGACCGTGAGTTCTCGCTTCAGCCAAGGAACCAAGCGGTGAAGGCAAGCAGGGTTGCGGCGGAAGAACTCCGCCGAGATCTCTCGGTATCGCCCGCCGTCCTGAATGCTGCGGATGCGCACACCGGTGCGGTACAGAGCCCTGCGGAAGGTGATCATGTCCTCCTCCTGAATCTGACGCAGAGACCTGCCCTCCGCGCTGGCCTTCCTCCTCGAGGCCAGCCTCCCGAGCATCTGCTGAATCTCTCTGTGTCTGTGTCGTGCCGGCTCGCTTGACAGCCCTTCAAACAACATCCCGTTATCCGGCGGGGACAGCATCCTTCGGGAAGGGGAGCTGCGTGTCCGGCGTTCCCTCGTTAGGGTAGTGCGGTAACGGAACCTCCGGCCATCGGGGCTGGCAAAAGAGCTGGTTTCTAAAGGGCTTAGGATGTACTCCTTGAAGTCGTCTTCGGCGCGAATAGTATGGAAAATGGAAAAAAAGGGCTGCTTGCAAAGTGGGCATTCTGCTTTGTTTTTTGACCATTCCTGGACGCAGCGGAAGCAGAACCTATGCAAGCAGCGATCTAGATAGGCAACGTTGTCAAATCTGTCCAGGCAGATGGGGCATTTGGAGTCAGGAGACGCATCTGCTGGCAGCTTACTGGTGCTGGCTTTTGGAGAAAAATTGCTATTTTCTGCAAACTCCTTATCTGACGTCATGTTCTAGAAAAGACAGAGACAGAAGATCATTGCTGTCACAGAGAGGCAAAAATCTTACACTCTAATGCAGAAACCCATAACAATTGCTTTTACAGTTGCAAAACCCAGCAGTGGCTCTGAGAAAATCCTGAACAAAGAGGCAGCATGACCTAACTACTTTGTTTGACTTCTTGTCACAGTGAAATCTAGTTCTTCAGTGCTGCAAGTTTTACATAGCACCCAAATCATGCTGGCAGAGATGAAGGTAACAGGCAGACCTATCTTCTTCCCCACTCTTAAATAACTCTTTGATGTGGTCAGTAAATTTATTATTAAAATTGTAGCTTAAAAAAATCTAGCATTTATATATGAAAAGTATGAGAACAGTTAGTTCTGTACTTTAACAAAAAACCAGCCAAAATAAGTAATTGGACTTGAACTATGTTATCACCTTCCAAGTTCTGCTGGACCTGTTCTGTTCCTGCACAGTCTGCCCCTCTTTTTGGGCATTCATGCTGGACCACACACAGCTTGTTGGACAAGACAATCTCCAAGGATGTGTTCCTGCCAAAATAAGTATTTTTTTTCAAGACTGAAGCAGAAACAACTAGATGTCATGCTGAAGTACACTGTCTTTTATCTAGTCAGGTTGTTGTGCTGTTCGCCTGAGATAGTAAATTTTCTTCATAGTGACTGGTCTGGGGCTGAACTTCGAATTTGTATTGAACACAGTGTTGATAATACAGAGTTTTGTTATTGCTGAGCAGGGCTTACACAGAACTTTTTGTACTTCCACACTGGTGAGGAAGTTGGTGGGGCATGGCAGATTGGGCGGAGACACAGCTGGGACAGGTGACCCAAACTGACCAAAGTGATTTCCAGACCACGTAACATCCCCAATATATAAAATGGGGGAAACAAGGAGGAAAGGTGAGACATTTGGAGTGATGATGCTTGTCGGCTCAAATCACCATCACACACGATAGAGCCCTGCTCTCCTGGAAATGGCTGAACATCTGCATGCCCATCGGAAGCAGTGAATTAATTCCTTGTTTTGCATTGGTTGTGTGCATGGCTTTTGGTGTCCTTATTTAACTGCCTTTATCTAAACTGACGAGTTTTTCAGCTTTCACCCTTTTGATTTCTTCCTCGAGTGCAAGTCGCTACCTGGTGATTGGCAGCTGGCTGTGGTCAAATCATGAGATGTCAAACATGGTCAACAAAAAATCAATCTATTTAAGAGTTATTTTAAGTTTTGGCGTTACTCTAAGACATTACAATTCAGTGGAAATAAGTTACCACGCTACTTCAAGATCCATTAGCCCATGTTTTGCAGCCTGTCTGGCACCAGGCCTTTCCCGCCGGCAGGACACCGGGGGATGGGGCAGCAGCAGCGCTGGGGTGCCAGGGGGGCAGAACGGGGTCAAAGAAGCGCCCGCGCACCCGCGGAGGTGAGCAGGCCCAGGCCCCGGCCCCAGCCCTGGCCCCGACCCCGGCCCCGCTCCGCCCGTGGAGGCGCCGCCCCCACCCGCTCCCCGCCACCCTCGCCTCGGGAGCCGCCAGCCAGCGCCCCGGAGAGGACGGCGCTCCGCCCGCCCCCAAGCCCGCACTCACCGCCGCCGGGCCCTCGCTTCCCGTGCGGGCCAGGGCCGCGGCCGCCTTCAGCCTGTGGCGCGTCCGGCAGCGCCCGGTGCCGGGAGGCTCCCGCCGCTCCTCTCCAGGCTGGCGGCGGCGGCGGGCACCCTCTGCCAGGCGCCGGGACGGGTCCGCCATCGGTGGCGGCGTTGCCACGGGAACAGGTTCCCGCGGGCGCGGAGCTGAGCCGGGATCTGCCGGGAGCGATGCCGGCGCCGCTACCGTCACTTCCGCGCCCCGCGCAGTGACGCGATTCCGGGGGCGGAGGCCGGGGAGGGGCCGGCGCCGGGGCGGTGCCGGCGGGCGGTCGGGTTCCGGCGGGCGGTCGGGTTCCGGCGGGCGGTCGGGTTCCGGCGGGCGGTCGGGTTCCGGCGGGCGGTCGGGTTCCGGCCGGCTCCGCCGGCTGGTGAGCGCCCGTGGGGCGGGCGGGGCAGCGGCAGGGCTGGCGGTACTGGGCAGCCCCGGGGAGCAGCTCGACGCGGCGGCCGCCCCTGGGAAGGAAAAGCCAGGGGAGTGGCGGCGGTGGCGTCGCCACCGCGGAACGCGCTTTGTTCCGCAGGTGGTGGCTGGCGTGTTGGTCCGCAGCTGGGGCTTCGTTCTCTGGGAGCCCGGGTGGCCCCTGCGGCCGCTGGAGTGCCGCTTCCTTACCCAGAGGCTGCCCTAGGCAATGGCAGAGCCCGCCGCGGCGCCAGCGGGAGCTTGGCACTGTCTCCGAGAGTGCAGAGGAAGGCTGGAGAAGCCGTGTGGTTTTTTTGGGCAAGTGAAACATGAATAGCATAAAACATAAAGAGGAGATAGATAAAGCATAAACCGTTATTAGGAAAGAGAAAAATAACTGTTCTTACTGATTTTTACAAGCGCACACCGGCAGTAGATACAAGTGTGGAAAAGACACGGCCTGCTGTGCATGCTGCCGCAGGTGGGGCACAGCCTGCCACAGTACCTGCATATATTATACCAGGACTTGCGTAAAACAGGAGTACAGCCAGCCCTGTCCCTTTTCTTACCCGCAGTCAGTATGGACTAAAGTTCGCAAAAGCACACGTGAATTCACAGATGCCCAGAGTACCAGCTTATCCCTTCTGTTCATGTGATAACCCTGCCCCATATCCTGAGCCATTTTACTCATTCCCACACACCAGATGGTCCTGCTTCTTGCTCAAGAGCAAATGCATACTCTGGTACTTCCCAACAGGTACTTCACTCCTAAACATCTCCCTAGGTAGCAGCAAGGGCCTACCCTTCATCACCTGCCTGGAGCCAGAGCCTGCTTCTCACCACGTAGCCCACCTTGAAGTTTGCTCAGGAGTTACATCCCTGCCCCCAGTAATTTTCCCTGGTGTTCAGGCCAGATGCAACCTTTCTTGTGTCCACAGCAGGCAGCATCAGGCATGTGGGCTGTGACCTGCAGTCCTGCTTTGTGTGTGGGTGCCAAAACTCGCTCATTTTACTTGCCTCAGTTCCCCAGTAGGTGCACCTGGGGCACACGTACCCATCCTGCCCCAGTGACTGGAGCCACACTTAGCACCTGCACCCTTTGTTGGCATCAGAGCCATTACCCACTCCCACTTCTGGCATAACAGGAGGGATTTGTATCTCAAATAGTTGTACTCTGTCAACTTGGTAAATGCTGTGTGCATGTGTCAGCTCTTAGGCAAGGTGGTACCCACTTGGACAGTTCATCTCTGGGTCATGGAAATATAATGGTATACTTGAAAGGCATTCCAGGCTCTTCACAGGGGCTTATAATTTCTGAGCTGAAAAGAAGCAATTTTAGAAGTAAAATGGATCTGGTTTGAGGTGCTGGTTTTCTACACAGCTGTGAAGAGCAGAACTCCTGTGGCTCCTCTGCCACTGCCCACACGGATTGGTAGCACTTCATTCCACATTCTTCTTGAAGCTGGGGGAAAATATTTCTTTGGTGAGCCTGGCCCTCCTTCTTCCGCCATCAGAGCCTTTGGGGTCCCTTGGTCATCAGCAGGAATTTTCCCTGCCAGCAGCTTTGTGGGAATAGGAGTGTGGAGAGGTCTCATGTCTTCCTAAGCAGCAGCCACAGCACTGGCAGTGCCCACACTGTTGATACATGTGGGATCTGCAGTCCCTGAAGAGGAACAACCCCCAGCCCTCTTTCTGGTGTGCCCTGGCACCTCAGACAATGCTCCCTCAGGCACAGCAGCAACAGCTCCTGTGAGAAAGGAGGTCAGTGGAAGGTTCAGATTGTTCAATTCCTGAGTTTGCTCAACATCTCCCATCTTAGCTAGATCACCCTGTAAATACATGAAAATTGTCATAGACCTATAAGCAGTGCTTCTCTAAAGGTTTCTGTGCTGATGGGCTCTCTGCCTCTCTGCTGACTTTCTCTGAGCCAAAGCTGACTGGCTGGATCATTCTTCACTGTCCACACCAGAAGACAGTGAAGAAGAGCTCAGCTTCAGCCCTTCAGCTCTTGTCCTCACTGTGGTGTTGAAGTCTTCACCAGCTTGCAGTTATCCACTCCTTGCCCTGACTAGCTGGGAATCTCCAGCAGCATGACACCAAGAGCAGGAGTTAGAAATTTCTTAATCTGACCACTGGCCTGCCCCAGGCTGGGTGCTCTTCAGTGATATCTTCTCAAGCTTTGTTTTAGATTCTGTCACTGGTGTGCACCTGCAGCTGCACATGGGCAAGTACTGGTCAGTTCAGGGCTGTGTCCGGCTCTGCTGCAAACCTTCCAAGTGTCACTTTGCAGCCAGCTCAATGGAAATATCTCTTTTTTGGCTTTGTTCCTTCCGGGCAGCGAGTCTTTGTGGTCACGTTGAGATGCTTTACTTCAGAGCTGCCACGAGATGGCAAAATACTCCCCGGCATCCCCTCCAAGCTGGCTTGCCTGCACCGCAGGCTGCAGCCGTGCAGGACTATGGGGAAGGAGCAGCAGCAACAGCAGCTGAATTTCTCTCCCTTCATCTTAGCCTGCTGCTCGGTGTGCATGCTCGGGGATGCTTCTCTAAAAATCTCCAGATGACCAAGACCTATCCATTTTGTCTTGTCCCTGAAGTCCAAGGCAGAGACTATGCTCACAAGAGAGAAGAAACACTTGATAATGTCCCTGCTGATGACAAGGACCTGGCACAGTGACCGCAAGCTAAGGCAGAAGGAGGCCTTTCTCTTTTTATGACATGGCCTTAGCTAACTGAGAAACCTGTGTGGTCTTTCTGTTTATATTAAAAGAACTGAGAGCCTCACTCAAGAGCTTTTATTTCTCTAGCCTGTCTTGACTAGTCACTGTATCCTTTCTTTTGTACTGCTGTCACAGCTCAATGCTAGAGTAAATGTCAAGGGTCCTAGAAACATCTCCAGTTCCACATCCTGATGCTGATCTGAAGTCATGTTAGCATGACAGCAGAAGCAAGAAGCCACTTTTACCTCCCCCATAAGACAGAAGTGGGATTAAAGGCCCCATAGAGATTTAGAAAATACCTCCTTCTAGTCTAGTGGGAAGGTCCTGGTTTTGGCTGGGGTAGGGCTAATTTTCTTCACACTATCAGACTGTGATTTGAACTTGTGCTGAAAACAGGGCTGATAACATAGGGATGTTTTTTTTTCCTGCTGAACCAAGGCCTTTACTGCTCCTCACCCACGCCACCAGTGAGGATGTTGAGGATGTACAAGGAATTGTGAGGAGACACAGCTGGGACAACTGACCCCAAATGTTCCAAGGGATATCCCAGTCCTATACCTTATGGTGCCATGCTTAGCATATAAATCTGGGAGAAGAAGAAGGAAGGGGAGGAAGTTCAGTGTTTTGGCATTTGTCTTCCCAAGTCATCCTTACACAGGATGGGGCCCTGCTCTCCTGGAGATGGCTGAACACCTGGCTGCCTATGGGAAGCAATGAATGAATTCCTTATTTTGCTTGGCTTCTTTTGTGCTTTTACTTTCCCTATTAAACTGTCTTTATTTCAACCCAGGAGTTTTTTCACTTTTACCGTTCCAGTTCTCTTCTTCATCCCTCCACAGAGGTGTCAGCAAGTAGTTATGGGGTGATTAGTTGCTAGTTGGGGTTAAACCACAACAGTCCTTCTTTGGACCCAATGTGGGGCTCAAAAAACTCAGATTATGATAGACTCAAGGAATGTGGTAGATGAAATTCTCAGCTGTTATGGTTGTTAAATTATTAATCAGCAGGCTCCAGTGCTTGCCCACAGGGGTCACTTGCCTGATGCTTATTGCAATCCAGTGCTTGTTGGTGGCTGTTTGCTGTAGTGCTGTGCTTCTTATCTCACTCTGCTGTGCCTGGGAACATTTTGATAACAGCCACGATGCGCCTGGGCTGGCAAGTGGCCAGGGCATTGCAGCTGTCTGCTTCTGCACTGGACAGGTTGGAATTCCAGGATGAACTTGAGCCAAAGAGACTGTGACCAGTGGATGAGTCCACAGTACAGGGGGACAGTGTGAGAAGCCCTTACCCTGAAAAAGAAGGAGAGGCAGGAGGTGGGCCAGGTGATGAAGCAGAGATTCCCCTGCAGCCCATGGTGAAGCTATAGTCAGGCAGGCTGTCCCTCTGCATCCCATGGGGGTCCATGGTGCACCCTGTAGTTGCTATTGCACGAACCCCTGTTTCTAGCCAGACTAGAAGCAAGGTGAGGAGTTCATTACACTCTTAAACCCTTCTGTCTGGCACAAAATGCCTTTAAATTATTGTAATCCATTATTTGAGTTTGCTTACAGGAATTACTGTCATAGGAGCCACATGAACCAATGGAAGACAAGTCTTATAATATACAGTGCAAATGCAGCAGTGACTTCACCTGAGGTGGCTCTAGGCCACAGTACCACACCACATCACCTCTCTTCTCCTATCCTGTCCTGAGTGACCAGCAGAACAGACAGAGCCCCAGCTCATGGGCCCTGAAATGAATTCAGCTGACATTCTATGGACATATGTTAACATTTGGTGGGCTTTTGCAGGGGGTGTCCATAGACTTAAGGGAATGATATCTGTGTATTGTATCAAAGGATCGAGAGGAAATGGGGGGTGCCAATGAGATTCTATTAAATCATATAGGACTACAGCATGACATAAATTGTATGAAGTGAGGAGTAGAGAATGTACTGAATCTGGCTGGGGTAGTTTTCTTCACAGTGGCTAGTATGGGGCTGTGTTTTGGATTTGTACTTACAACTGTGATGATAATATAAAGCACTTTCTGCACTTTCTGTTACTGCTGAGCATGGTTACCACAGAGCCAAGGCCTTTGTTGCTCCTCACCCACACCAGGGAGGAGGCTGGAGGTACAGAAGGAGTTGGGAGAAGACAGGACACTGTCAGGACAGCTGACCTCAGTGGACTCAAGGGGTATCCCACACCCTGTGGCATCATGCTCAATATATAAAGCTGGGTGAAGAAGAAGGAATCAAGGGAGGGGTATTTATCTTCTGAAGTTACTTTTATGTGGGATAGAGATGGCTGAACACCTGCCTGCTCTGGGAAGCGGTGAAGGAATTCTTTTGTTTTGCTTGTATATGTGTCTTTTGCTTTACCTATTAGCTGTAATTATATCAGCCCATAAGGTTTTTCACTTCTGCTTTTCTCCCTGATCTTCCTGGAGAGGGAGTGAGCAAGCAGCTGCGTAGTATTTAGTTGCCTGCTGGGTTTAAACCACACCTATGAGGTTTTAAAGCCAGTTATCTCATTTTTTAATACACTGATCTACCTCTCTCCGAAAAAGCTGTCTATGAAGCTGTTCAATGACAGTGTTATATATTCCACCTCTCCTTCTTTTTAAAACTCTTTGTTCAGCTTCTGCTTGTGTGCTTGCTCATAGAAGTCAAGAAGCACATAGAAACTCCCTCATCCTGCTTCTGGGATTTAATAAGAAGGGCTTTGTCTCAGTATTCAGTATCCACCATCTTCTCACCCAGGAAGATTCAGTTCAGAGCAGAAAGCTTGTGTTTCCTGTCACATTCAAAATGATGCAGCAAATAACTATGTTTAGGGAGCATTAACCATTCAGATGACATCACCAGAGATGGCTAAAGGAATATATGCATAATGCTGATGAAATCTCCCTCAGATCTTCTTTTTAATCCTGTTTAATAAAGCATAGCTTATCTATCAGAGTAAGACTGGTTTATTAAACTTGAAGTGGTTTGTTTGTTTAGGTTTCAGGGGGGTTGTTTGGAAAAATTGTGATCAGCATGCTTTTGATTAGCATCCCTAAGAGGACTTTCATTTAATGAAATGATTAGTTGATTCACCCAGGTATGCAGCCACACTAACAGCTGCTTTAATGGAGACAAAAGTTTCTCCATCAAATACAATCTTATCTCATTAACATGAAGCAGTACCCATGGATACATGTTAATTATAAGGTTGATAAGAATATGTAAGGACAGCTAAACCTGGTGCCTATAAAAGTTATGGAACAGTTTTTCTTGAGTGTGCTCCCATGGCATGTACAGGACAAGCAGAGGATCAGGCCCAGCCAGCATGGGTTTAGGAAAGGCAAGACTTACTTGATCAGCCTAATTTCCTTCTATGACAAAGTGACCCACCTAGAGCACAAGGGAAAGGCTGTGAATGTTGTCTGCCTGGACTTCAGCAAGGCCTTTGACACTGTCTCCCATAGCACACTCCTGGAAAAGCTGGAAGCCCATGGCTTGGCATCTTCACTGGATGAAGAACTGGCTGGATGGCCAGGCCCAGAGAGTGGTGCTGAACAGTGCTGCATCCAGCTGGTGGCTACTCACCAGTGGTGTTTCCCAGGGATCTGTGTTGGGATGGTCCTGTTTAATATCTTTATTCATGATCTGGGTGAGGGGATCAAGTGATCAGAGTGATCAAAGTCAGTCACTTTGCAAATGACATCAAGTTGATCTGCTGGAGGGCAGGAGGGCTCTGCAGAGGGATCTGAACAGCCTGGATTGATTGGCCAAGGTCAGTCGTAAGAGGTTAAACAAGGCCAAGTGCCAGGTCCTGCACTTGGGTCACAACAACCCCTGCAGAGCTGCAGGCTGGAGAGGGAAGAGCTGGAAATCAGCCCAGAGGTGAAGGACCTGGGAGTGCTGGTTGACAGCAGCTGAACATGAGCCAGCCATGTGTCCGTGGTAGCCAAGAAGGCCAATAGTGTCCTCCTGGCCTGTACCAGCAATAGTGTGGCCAGCAGGAACAGGGCAGTGATTGTCCCCCTGTACTTGGTGAGCCCACACCTCAATTCCTGTGTCCAGTTCTGGGTCCCTCACTAAAAGAAATACACTGAGGTGCTAAAGGGTGTCCAGAGAAGGGCAACAGAGATGGCAGAGGGCATATAGAGTAAGTTCTATAGGAGAGGCTGATGGAGCGGGGATTTTTCGCCTGCAGAAAAGGAGGCTCAGGGGTGACCTTTTTATTCTCTACAGCTACCTGAAAGTGGGGATCAGCCTGTTTTCCTGAAAGGATGGTCAGGCATTGGAACAAGCTTCCCAGGGAAGTGGAGGAGTCACCATCCCTGGAAGTGTTCAAGATATGATCAGATGTGTAATGGACTAAATGCCAGGGTGTGATTGATCAAAGGTTGCGTTGGATGATCCTGAAGGTCTTTTCCAGCCCTTAAGATTCTATGATTACTGTTGAAGCTGAATTATTTAAGGCAAAAACAAGAAACAAAATCATTAGTCAGGCCACTCTGGGCTAAATACAGCTTTAAATCACTTTAATATACCATGATAATCAATTTCTCACAAGCTTCACCACCCAGAAAGCTCAAACACAATTGCTTCATTCCTGCATTAGTTGGTGTTTGAAAATGGAAGAACTGTGCAATTTGAAAGAGTCCTAATAAAGCCTTCTGCCTCTTTTAAAATAATTGTATATGTTCATATATATAATAAAAATATTATATATATTTATTATCCTCTTTATTATTTATGCACAACCATCTGTAACCTAAAGGCTATATAGGTACAGATTTTGGTAAACAAATGCAAGTTCATGGTGAATGGAAGCCATACAAAGTTTTAAAATCCCGAGATGACCAGGAGAAATACCTATATAAAACCATAACACAGCATTTCAGACTACTTCAGACAAGTGGTTCACAGGTTACCACAGACCAAGAAGCAAAAGCTGCAACTTCTGTGGGGAAAGAGTAAAAAAGATGTATTTGTGGTATAAGACAGAGAAGGATAAGGGAGAGAGAGACACACACACAGGGAAGCGGGATTCAACACTGAGCCCAAAGGACATATCAGGGGGTGTTATACAGGAGACCCTGTTCAATGACATTGCAAATGCTTTGTCATTAGAAATACTGAACAAACCTGGAACTGGTTTTTCTGCCTTGTTTTTCTGCCAGATATCTTGTAAGAGTTTGGACAGATGGGTTTCATTTCCCTATCTGCAAACACAGACGGTGAGTTTTCTTGATGCATTCCCACTTCAGATCTCCTCTACTGTTTGCTGCTGTCTTCCATCCCTCATCTTGTGCTGTGACCACTTCAAACGATTCTGTTTCCAAACAGAAGTCAGTACTACAGGACCTTGACTCGCCGACAGAGGCTCGGCAGAGCTGTGTTAACAGACGAACGCAAGCAGCCAAGAAGCAGAAGTGCACAAAGCCTTGGTGGAGGCTAGACGGCAGTGTTGGCACACGCTCTAAGGCACAGCAAGCGGCTGCTAGGGGTTCGCGCAGCGGGCTCTAGCTGTGGAAACTCCCTTTACGGGAACCGCGCTTCCACCTCCCTTTTTTATCATCGGAAGAAAAAATGGTTTAGCGCCTCTGAAACTTCAGCCTCAAAAACAACAACCACAAAAGGGGTGCTCAGGGGGTAGGGCAGAGCCAAAAAGGCTCAAGCGAAGTTCCCAAAACAGAAAGAGCACACCATTGTCCTTAAATGTAAAAGGTGTTTTCTTCCTTTAATTCAAATTTCTACATGTCAGTAGAGGTCCAACTGAACAGTGACACACCACTAAATGAGCTGGTCACTAAGAGGAAGTTACAGTTTTTGAAATGGCTCTTTACATTCAAATGAAAGAGAGGTGGTGAGCTCTGCCACAAACACTGGAAGAGACAAATGGTTAAAAAGATAAAGACCTTCAAAGACCATATGTTGCCCCAAGCAGGCGTTAATTGATTTTACTGTGGTTCAGTGAGTCTGGCTTGCTTTTAATGGTTCATTAGACAGGTTGTTGCTGCAGCGATTTCTAATAATAATAATGTCATAATAATCTTTTAACTGGGTACAGATGTGTGGCTATTCAGGATTGTTCTAAAAGTGATTTCTGGATTTGGTGAGATGGAAAAACATAGACAGTAAGTTCCTTTAGTTTCTTCCTCTATGGCACACATCACACTTAAGAAGAGAAGGACAACAGTCACTCTAAGAAAGAGGAAAAGGCATTTTCTTCCACTCACTTTAAAATAGTTGCAGCAGCTAAGAGCACAACATGGCCAGCAGATAAAGACAGCATTTTCTGTGTTCACACTACGTGTGTTACTGATTACAGTCATTAAGACAATATATTTTACTCAACACTATTTGTTGGCAGAGTGGTTTTCATAGTTCACCATTGCAAAGATATAAATGATATTTTGACCTTATCCCTGTGCTGATTCAAGTAGTAAAGTAATCAAAATTACAAAAATTATGAACTATAATTAAGACCATATATTGGTTTTTATCATGAAGCAAAAGCTCAGTGCCAGCATTACAGCACAAAAAGAAAAAAAAACAATAAACCCAAGCAAGTGAAATAATTTGCTGGTTATGCAGCTAGATAATCATATCTTATCTTTTTTCATCAGCTGCAGTCATCCTGCTGGCACTCCACATTGCTACAAAGGCTCTCAAATGCAGGAAAACACATTCTGAGTTCTCTGTTGTCATTTTTCAGATGTAACTGTGGATGGACAATACATTTTGCAGCAGGTAAAGTGCCCACTGCAAGAAGGAAAAATTTGTAGCACACTCTCCATTTCAATTTCTTCCCCTTTTCCTTTCTTTAGAAGACTAAATCCAAAATCCATACAAATTACTCGCCTGACTTGGGGCAAATAATCCAATCAAAGTAAATAAAAGCACACAATTTAAAAAATCATGCTCCATGTAACATCTGCAGTAGGCTTCAGATCCATTTCAGACATGAAGATTCCCACGACTGTGACAGTTGTTTCCAGTGATTTCAAGCTGACTATTCTCATACAAAAGCATGTGCTAAACTTCCATGTTCAGGACATAAAGCCTGTAACTCAGTTTTAGCTACACACAAGCACCAAACTAAAATCTTTGCAAGGTTGCTATTCCTTAATTAGTACTTAGGTATCACTATGCAGTATCTTTAAATCATAAATTCACACACTTGAAAAGGATCGATTTGATTTTTTATTTACGCCTCAACACGTGTTATCCATGAGGTGAAAAATTGCTAAAAGGACTGTACAGGTGTTGGGAGCCCTGTCCCGGGGAGCCTTTGCCTGGCACCCGCTCGGGCCACAGAAAGCTTCCACGCTCGGGCTGCGAGCGTGGTTGGGCAGATGTCCGGGTGCCTGGCAAAAAATCCCTGGGAAATCGGGCTGTGGGAGGAGCCTCAGCATATCAGAGCAATTAACAGCGACACGACCAATGCCATTTTCCTTTGGCTTTCTTGCAGGGGTCAGGGGCTCGCCCGGAGGATCAGCTTGGCCCCCCTCGCCCCTGCCTCCCCGGCCGCACCTGTCCTGCCGGGCTCCGCCGCTTCCCGGGGCAGGACATCCCGTATCGCCCGTGTGTACACACACACACGCACACACACACACACACACACACACAGAGATATACACACACACACACACACACACACACACACACACACACACACACACACACGCACACGCACGCACGCACACACACACACACACACACTCACGCCGCGGCCCCGCTCAGAAGTGGCGCCGGCGCTGCCCGCGCTGCCCAGGCTCGCTCGGCGCTCCCGCGGCCGCTCCGTCGGAACGGCTGAGCCTGAGCGGGCGCGCCGCGGCGGCGATCCGTCCCTGCCTGCTGCTCCTCCGCCCTGCCTGCTGCTCCTCTCTCCGTCTCTCTTTTCCCTCCCTGCTCTCTTTTCTCTCCCACTTCGGTAGGAACACTTACCCTTCTTTATCAATAAGCAGTTCTCTGCCTTTGCGCTTTATTTTCGTCCGAGAAATCAATCAACAAGAGTCCTCCTCAACTCCCCTTTTACAACAGGACGGGACACATGTGTTGAGATAAAGACAGTTTAATAGGGAAAGTTAAAGACACAGAAGCAAAGTAAATCAAGGCATTCGTTCATTGCTTCCCATAGGCAGCCAGGTGTTCAGCCATCTCCAGGAGAGCAGGGCCCCATCCTGTGTAAGGATGACTTGGGAAGACAAATGCCAAAACACTGAACTTCCTCCCCTTCCTTCTTCTTCTCCCAGATTTATATGCTAAGCATGGCACCATAAGGTATAGGACTGGGATATCCCTTGGAACATTTGGGGTCAGTTGTCCCAGCTGTGTCCCCTCACAATTCCTTGTGCCTTTCTCCTTTTCTCAGCGTCCTCACTGGTGGCATGGGTGAGGAGCAGCAAAGGCTTTGGCTCTGTGCAAGCCCTGTTTTCAGCCATAACAAAAATATTCCTGTGTTATCAACCCTGTGTTCATCAGAAATCCAAAACCCAGCCCTTTACTGCCACTGTGAAGAAAGTGGACACTACCCAAGCCAAAATCAGCACACAGACCATCTCCTTCTCCTCCTTCTTACATGCCTGCACAGATGATGACCAAGTTTTGCACATAACCTGAAGCCTTTTTAGAGGGGTGCCTCACCTGATCTGAAGTGCTGTCTGACTCTGGTATCTCTGCATGGATATGTCCCTGGCTCAAGATGGGCTGCAAAGCTGTGCCTGCTGGCCTCCTCCCCACACAGCTGCAGCCTCCCAGCACAGGCTGCACCCAGGGCCTTTCTCTGCCAAGGAGAAGGGCCATAAAGGAGCTGATGCTGCATTACCCATGGTCTGGCATCAGGCACAAAAGGCTGCTGGTGTCCAAAGGAGTATCTGAGGGATTAGTTTTGGATTATGGAATGCTCAGCCAGAGCTTGATTTGCTCTTTACCTTGTGCCAAATAGGGAATCCCTGTGGGGAGCAGACACTGGAACCAGTGTTTCTGTCTTGGCCTAGGGTGTGGGCATATAAATTGCCATTTTCAGGATGAGCTCCTGACTGTGCAATAGCCAGAGAGACCAGTGGAGATGCAGCTACCCTTCTTCTCTTCCTCAGCTTTCCCACTCTCCTGTCTCAGTTTTCTTCATCACCCTGTCCCCTTCTCCTTCCTCCTTAGTGTCTGCATGACACTGATCCATATGGCTGTAACAGAATATCATTAACCTGCAGCACTACAGAATGCTGGTGCTCTCTTAAAAACCTGCCACTTTCTATTTTTACAGTCTCTGAAATACAGGCATCTCAGACCAAGCTGAGGGGCTGATCTGCTGCTATGTACTGATCTTGGCTGCTGTATCCCTGCACAGGTTCTGCTGGTTCTTCAGGGGTGGCTTGGACTCCAGGTTGTGTCTCTTCAGACTGTGGGCCCATTATGAATTTGTACAGTATCACATCTAAAAGGGTGGAAGTAAATGTGCACTTTCAGTTTTCAGATATGGATATGTAAATGAAGATGCCTTTGAAACTTGAAGAAGAGAATGGGATTTGCTTCTATGTTGCAAATTCTCTTCTTGCCCCACCCTCATCTATTTTTTGTCCTGCTTTCACAAGTGCTGCAAGAAATGAACTAACTTGCCTTTAAAACACAGCAAATATGATGTGGAACAGCACGAGTGTGCTTGTGCTCTCCTTCCACCACACTGTAACTTCAACTTGTTCACATGGCTTTTTAAACAAGAGTATGATAATAGTTTGTATCATTTGAAAAAATAAGGACTTTCCATTTTTGTCTCTCTCAATCTAGGTTGCCCTTTTTTTATTTAGTGGCTGGATAAGCAAATATTCGCTGCATTTATTTCATGTGGTTCCTTTCTGATAATGATTATGTTATCTCTTTATGTAGTACTATGCCATGTAAATTTTGGTGGAGGGAGTATAGATTTTTACATTGCAGGCTGATTGCAAACCTTCTCAGAGTTTAGCAGCCTGTTTTGCTGGCAGCCAGTTTAATCAAGTGTCCATGGTAAAGGAAAGCATACATGATTATATTTGTAAACTTCCTTTTTGTGAATAGCAAGACAAGTTATTTTACTTTGGAATTTAAAAAAAAATCTTAAAACTGTGGAATCCAGATGGACACCTAACTTTCCTAACTCCAGGAATGCTAAAATTGAATAAATTAAATAAAAAAAATCAAACATTTAAACCTTCTCAAATCACCAAGTTTCATCTTAAAAGGCTTTTCAAACATCTAAAGGTCAAAGCATGCATCTTTGTGACTGAAAACCTTTGGTCATTTTGCATGAGTTTTTAACTTTTAAACTCTGGAACAGAGGAACATAAGGCATAGTACGAGATTTTGACATTTTATATATTCTCTAGTGAAAGTTGCTTATGTAACTTAAATGTGCAGTTCATGCCTTGCAGTATCAGCCTGACTCTGAGAACTTGCCACGGTTACAGAGCATGCTGGCTCACAAAACCAGGCTGTTCCATATTGGCTGTTTAGATGTCTAAAGTATATTTAATTTACAAAAAGAAAAAAAAAGAAAATTAATTGAATGGGTAAGTGGCTGCTTACCTGGGAATACACTGTGCTTGCAGAGCACTACAATTTGAGTAGGACCTCATAATTTGTTGCAATTTATTTCTTTCATGACCTGACCATTTATCGGCAAGTACAGAAAGGGCTTGGTTTTTTTTTTTCTTTCTCCAGCTGCAACATAATGTTGTGGCATACAATAAAAGCAGCATTTCCACTGCACACAAGGAGCAGAGGAGGGAGCCCCAGAAGCCTTTCTGTGCACAGGGCTCAGCTGTCATGGAAGCAGGACAAGATGTGAATTACCTTTGTTATTCTTTCCCTTATGGTCTCTACTCGACCTGGCTCATCCTCTCTAGGAGAAGCTGCTATTACAGTTGGATGTCACTTCAGTCCCTGTTCACAAGTGCTGGCTGTTTTTGTCCGAGATGTAAGGATAGATAATTTGGAGTAATTGGCTAAGGCTTCTAGTAAAACCACTGTGCCCTTAGTATTTCTGTACCAATTTCCAGATAAATTTTTCAGTGCATGATTCTGCAATTGTCTTACACCAGTTCCTGCAGTCCTGGATTGGAATGCTTTTTCTGATTGCTTTCCACCAGGGAAAGGATGGGTTGTCTTCGTAGTGTTCACACCTGCCATGCATGTCTTTTTTCAAGGTTCCCTGTTTCTAAACTCAGTGTTGTGTGCTCTGAATACATTGCAAAGAAGGATCAGAAGCTGCCCAGGAACACAAAGCACCCCCTTTGTAAGTTCTGAAATGCCTACCAAGGGGTGTTACAGGGATTCTTGTAAGTACTGTCCTGCTGGAATCCTTCTCAGAGGAGGATGGAGTCACTTCTGGTATTATTGCTCTTCTTTTGAGGCATTAGGTTTAGTCAAGGTATGGACAGGCAGGAAGCTTAGGCTTTGTGACTTAAGACGACAATATGCATTAAATCCTTGGAAGTTTAAAAGTTCTGTATTTGTGTCTTATTTGTGAGTGTGGAAGGAATGCTGCCCTTGCCTATCTGTTAAAGCATGTGATATAATTTCTTCCCTTTTTCAGGATTGTTGGTATTGCTTTTTCCTGCACACCTTCTTGTTTTTGCACATGGCTTCTGCTCCCAATGCAGCTTGCATCTGCTTTATACAACCTCTGCTCATAGTTCAAAACTGCCTGCAGTCTTGAGCAGAGCCAAAAGCAAAGCACATCCTGGCCACAGAGCGATTGATATTGCTGCATGGACCATCTTTGAAATAGCAACCTTGGTTTCTCACTTTGCCTAACAGCTTCTGTTTCAGGCCCTTTTGACCCAGTTTTCTCATAGCTCGAGAACTCATTGCTCGCTTTACTTTGTGTCTGCAATATGGCTCACTCTGTTTAGAGATTTCCACTTGACCTTTCCAGTTTAACTTGCTTCTTTGCCATCAGCCAGCCAAAGGGCAGGCGTTGAATTTGTTCAAGGTGTCAGGTTGCTGATGTGGGCACTGTTTGGCCAGTGGATGTGCAGTGCTGCAGGAGCATGAGGAATGACAGGAGGATGTACAGCTTGCTGGTAGAAGGCAGTGCATTTCAGAGCTTGAAGGCTTTGCATAGAAGAGCCTGTGCCAGGAAATATTAAATATTATTCCATGTTTAGAAATAAAAGTCTGAAGATCATACTGAATTTCTTTCTATCTTCCCTTCCAATTGTTACCCCGAGTACTCCTCAAGAGGAGCATGCAATTTTGCAAATATTCAGTCCCTTTGGTAAGTGACTGCATGGTGTACATATTTGGTCTTTTTGATTATGATGCCAGTTTAGACTGTATATTTAGACTCCTTTCATGTCCAGAAGACTGAGTCTATGTTTTTGCTTAGACAATAATAATTAATTTTCCTTTAAAACAAATTTTATTTTATTTTTTTGCCTTAGAACATGATTATTTTATGAAGTAAAGTAGATCACTGGACTGTGAGAACTGGGTGCCTTAAAGAAGTGGTTGTGGAAGCTAAACCTTTGCTTTCTGAATTTCTGACTAAATTCCCATTCACGTATCAGTGAGCAGTGCTGCCATCTGAAAGCTGCCTGCAGGTCACATCAAGATGACATGTTTGCTTAAGACCAGTCCTTGAGACTACAGGGTACTAAAATAAAGAAAAAAAAAGAGAAAGACCCTCAAATCTCTACTGCAACTTGGGACCCTGTGGGCACCCTTTGGCTAAGAGCCAAGAACAGAGACAAGAGATGCACACAGAGCATCTGCTTGCAAAAACTCCTTATCTCAGTGAGTAAACTCAGCCTGTCCTTCACAGGTCAGGATGTGACTCATGCTCCAAGGTGCTTTGCAGCAGGGATGACCTCACTTGCCAAATGGTAATCCTAAACTGTGGGAGGTACTAGGTGCTTTCTGTTAGCTGAGAGTTAGCAGAAAATAGCAATTTTTCTCCAAAAGCCAGCACCAGTAAGCTGCCAGCAGATACGTCTCCTGACTCCAAATGCCCCATCTGCCTGGACAGATTTGACAACGTTGCCTATCTAGATCGCTGCTTGCATAGGTTCTGCTTCCGCTGCGTCCAGGAATGGTCAAAAAAAAAGTAGAATGCCCGCTTTGCAAGCAGCCCTTTTTTTCCACTTTCCATACTATTCGTGCCGAAGACGACTTCAAGGAGTACATCCTAAGCCCTTTAGAAACCAGCTCTTTGCCAGCCCCGATGGCCGGAGGTTCCGTTACCGCACTACCCTAACGAGGGAACGCCGGACACGCAGCTCCCCTTCCCGAAGGATGCTGTCCCCGCCGGATAACGGGATGTTGTTTGAAGGGCTGTCAAGCGAGCCGGCACGACACAGACACAGAGAGATTCAGCAGATGCTCAGGAGGCTGGCCTCGAGGAGGAAGGCCAGCGCGGAGGGCAGGTCTCTGCGTCAGATTCAGGAGGAGGACATGATCACCTTCCGCAGGGCTCTGTACCGCACCGGCGTGCGCATCCGCAGCATTCAGGACGGCGGGCGATACCGAGAGATCTCGGCGGAGTTCTTCCGCCGCAACCCTGCTTGCCTTCACCGCTTGGTTCCTTGGCTGAAGCGAGAACTCACGGTCCTGTTCGGTGCCCACGGGTCTCTGATCAATATTGTGCAGCACATAATCATGAGCAACGTAACTAGGTACGATCTGGAAAGCCAGGCCTTTGCTGACGATTTAAAGCCATTTTTGCTGAATCGGACAGAACACTTCCTGCACGAATTCATCAGCTTTGCTCGTTGTCCTTTTAACTTGGAAGCGTACGATCAACACGCCAATTACAACTGTCCCGCACCATCGTACGAGGAGGGAAGCCACTCAGACTCATCCATTATTACAATATCTCCGGATGTGGCGTACCCACAAGGGCCAGATAATAGTTTGTCTGTGCCCGGTCTTGGTCAGGCCCCGTGGGATGATGAAACTCCGGGGCCTTCCTATTCCATTTCAGAAGAGGTTCGTGCAACCATAGCTTCTCCTCTGGAGTCATCAGAAAGTTCTGACGAGGACTCTGCTCCAGGGAGCCGGAGAGCCGAGCTGCAGACTGAGTTACAGGCTAATGCTGACTCCAACGACAGTGGCTCTTCCTCAGACAATTGTGTCATCGTTGGGTATGTTAAGCCGTTAGCTGAGAGGACGCCAGAAGTGGTTGAGCTGTCCTCTGACTCTGAGGAGTCCATCAAGGAGGAGAAAAGGGAAGATGCCAAGAAACAGCAACCGGTCCAGTGTCCCAGCTGGAGTGACAGTGAACCAAGCAGGAGCTTCTCACCACATTCCCCAACATACAGGGAGGATGTAGGAGGTTGCACAAGGTAGATGCAGTGTCATTAACAGACCACGTGAGCTGATCTTTCGAGCTTAACTTTATAGCTTGCCTGTCATCAGAATGTTGCCAATTTCATACCTTGATTTCAAGTTACTAAAAACTGCATATGCCTGCCAGGAGATAATAAGATTGGAATGACTGGGCTGGGCAGCACAGGAAAAATATTCAGAAATGCCTGAATTCCAGGAAACAGGAACTCCTCTGTGAAAATGTCTTTTCAATCAATCGTAATTACAACTGTCCACTGATAACCTCAGGGCTGGGATGAGACATTAGATTAATGCCATCAAGTGTGCTGGACTTCACAGCCAGACTGATTTAATGAGTTGCCTCAAAAGGTGTTATAACGGATGTGAGTTAATCTCCTCACTGCATGACTGGATCTCATTGTTCCAAATCAAGTTCCCTAGTCTGGCAGACAGTGCAGCCTGGAACATCAGCTTAGCAAGAAAGGCTAAGCCATTGGAAAGCATCTTTTCTACAGGCAGAGGTAGAAAATGCTGCTTAAAAATTATTTTATTAATTCTTTGATTGATGAGGACTATAGGGGATACTGCCCAGTGTTCAGGACAAACACAATCAAGGTTTTTTACAGTATTGATCTTCTCTGAGAGAAGAAAACCCTACCTCATATGAAGTTTTCCTATTTCCTCACTCCTATGTCCTCACACATTTTATTTGGATACATACTTCACATACCAGCTTTCCTTTATGAATGGTCGGGGAAATGAAGTTAGCATTTCCCAGATAAGCATTTCCTTCTTATGTTAGGTCTGTTCTGACTCAGGAAAAGCCAACATGAAACTTCTCATGTGCACTGGAAGTTTTGGGAGTGGAGTGATCCTGAGTCAGTGTTGGAAAGAGAGGTATGAGATGAGACTTAAAAGCTAACAAAATGCCTTTCTGTTCAACTTACAGTCCTCCTGTAGCATCAGAAGGCCCTGATGAAAGGGAAAAATAAATCAAGGGTGCTGATTTTTACACTGTCAGTTGAGACTTTGTCCAGGAAATGGAACATATTTGATAATACACACTTTTGTAGATAGTTGAAGTGTGTTGAATTACATTGGGCCTTGTTTATGGTAAAAATTATGTTCTTCATCTTCTGTTACCTTGTTCTCACTGTAAGTAATTGTGAACTTTATCACTGAAGCACAACTGATAATTTTGAAGCATTTAGACAGCTTTGTTTCAAGTTGTTATTTTCAATGTCAGTAGAAGGATATAAAGTATGTGACTGATGTATACTAAGGCACCAGAAACAAGTCAAGAAGGCCAGCTGTAGAGATAGCTTCCTGGTAATACTTCATATTCCACATGGGTTTCAGAAAATCAAAAGGATTTAGACATGAATGGTAAAAATGTCTCACTCCATGCACAGGTTAATTCCATGTTGTTCTCTTTGTTCTGTTTAATTAAATCTGTAGTTTAGCATTAGTTAGATTCGTTTTGCACATTTTGAAAGCCATAGAAAGATGAAGAGCAGCAAGAAGATGAGATGCTCTGAAGAACCTCACTGGTTTTGAGCATGCATCATCCCTGTGGCATCTCTCTGCCACATGCCCCTTATGAAAAATCCATTAATTCAGGTTACTTTTTTGATAAAAGCTTTTGCTTCAGAAGACAAAACGTCTGCTCTGAGTCTATGCAAGAAATCTGTGATCTTTGCATGTCAGAAACAGCTTGTGTATGTGGCAAAAGGCTGGGCACCTTCAGGGAGAAAAAAAACAGATAACGTCCCAAATTCAGTCAGTGGTTACATAAATTTTTCCACCTTAAACTGCTTAAGCTGATGTCACTTGATGCATTTTGGAGTTAGTGTTGCTCTGGCATGGCAAAACCCCTTGCAGCTCCTACCCTTCGATGTTTGTACTCTCATGCAGGCAATAAGTGCATTGCTGATTTATGCCTGATTCACATTTTTATAATGCTCAGAAGAAATGTGAGAACAGAGCATAGAGTAATAATTCATGGATGAGTCTGGCCCATGGATGAAAACTAAGACACCAGCCTTTCAGCAGAAACTAGATGGCCTAGGATGAAAACCAATTGGTCAATAGTTAGCCAATTTAAGCTAGATATCCAGTTCCTGGATGGCTGTTAAGACACAATATCTATCTAGGTTGAACTAGATATCTAATTCAAAATATCCATGCAGGCATGAGAAGATAATGAAATCCTTAAAAAAAATTACAGATTTGTAAATATGTAATATAAAATAGGTGTTGTCACCTGGCTTTTAATTGTGTGTTAGTTCTGTATGCTGCTGAAAGCCTCATTCAAGGCTTTTAATTTTAAGCATTAAAGCACCATTTTTACACTGTACAGTAAGAGACTGCTGCCTCTGTCTTTCTTAACTTGCAGTTCAAAACTTTTACTTCACTATATTCAAAGGAAGATTGTGTGAACTTAGCAAAAACCTGACTCCAGTTTGAGTTTTTAATTTTCAACGTATGGCAAGTTGTGCTTGAACTTATTATAAATGTAGTAAAAGAAGAAACAGGCTTTTTTCGACTTTTTTTTCTCTAAGGCACGACTTTGTGTCTGCGGAGCTAATTGTGTCAGGAAAGAGAGTCAAACTTTAGTTTGGTGGATATGGTCTTGTTTTCTAAAGGACAAGTGGTTTTAGAAGTCTCTACTTTGCATTTTGTCCCCTGGGAGAGATGAGGGTGTGTGCCTGATCTGACAGCTCTATATTCACATGCATGCCATCAATCTTTTTATTTTTTTTTTCATTTAGGCTTTTCGCACAACATAGCAGGGAAAGAAGCATTTTTTTTACTACTGTGAAAATGAAAATTATCAGCAGACTGCAGGCACAGCTTCCTGTCTTCTAAAAGTAATAGTAACTCAGTTTTACATAGCAACTGATATTGTCCACTTAATTCAGCACAGAAGTTTTATACAGATTTTTAAAGAATCACTTACAGTTTCATTGTCTAACTTAAATAGCAAAAAACAACATAGATGAGTTATGCTTGACCCTGAAGAAGCAATAAAAGAACACATGCTTATTAATAAGAATCCTACTAAGCTGTTTTTTACAATTCCAAAACTAGAAGTATGTGCTCTTCAAATGAGCTCTTTTCCCAGAAGCTGTTTAGAGCTGTGGCTGAAAAAGATAAATTGGCCAACAGCAGGCAGAAGCATGAGCGAAGTATTTCTGAGATGTAGTTATGTTTCTTTCTTTCTCATGGGTAAAAGCCTCCTAATTAAGGAAAATTGATAGTGGTATTGACTTACTCATAGACTATCTGTGGGTGAATCTTGCACAGAAAACACAGCCAGTTTATTCTAGTCTACCTGTCTGAAAAAGCACGGTTTTCTGAGCTTTTAGTATTTCAAGAAATTGCAAATTATCTTTACTACCCATTCAAATGGAAAGTTAGTGGTTTGAGATACAACCACTTTATAAAGCATATTAAATTACATATTTGTACGCAGACTTTGTCCTAATACATATTAATAAATCCTATTATATTTGGAATAGTAATGAAATTGTTTCTGAAATTGTAAGTCTGTCCTACTATATATTGTAAAACATTTCATTTTATCCAAAATCAAAATTCCTTATGCAATTTTTTTTTTTTTTTCCCTGAAGTCAAAAGTAATGGACCACTCAGAAAGAAACAAGCTGTCAGGAAAAATACAAATCAATCATCTATGAGTTGCTGATGTCCCCAAGTGGTCACTTGTACTGGACAGACTAAGGTGGGTGGGAAAAATACCCCCTTCTGCTGACTTTCTTCATTTTGAGGAGGGCAGTTTGCCATTGCCTGCCCAGTGAAACTGTCTCGCTTCCTATCCTACCCTTCAGAGCAGGGTTGCTCACTGTCCATCTCGCTCAGATTTTTAAATAATCAGGCTCTTTGTCTTTTAATCTGGGACATTGCACTGTGATACCACAGGTTTTATTTTCTGTTAATCTCCACAGTTCTCCATTGTCATCCATTTGCAGCCCATATTTCCCATCACAGCTGTGGCTGTGTTTCAGTACAGTTTCAGAAGTCTTTAATAGAAATGATACGTTAGCTGTGTTTTAAAAGCCTCTTAAAAACCCTGTCTGGCTCGGGAGATAGGGGGTCATCTCAGGAGGACTGTGGTCAATCAGTATCTTTCACCTTGCCATTGAACACAGACAACTTACTTACCAGTTCATCTCCTCAGCTTCTACTCAGGGAAACAGCCATGACTGCATTTCCCTTCAGTGGGTTTACAGCCGTTCTACAAAAGACCATAAACTCCATGGAGTGTTTGCTACTTTTTTGCACTCCCACAGAAATTTGGCTATGTCAGTGTTACACTTACTGATGGCTTTAACAGCAGTTATATCAGACCTCTTTGAAAGCTGAGATCAAGCCTAATGAAATACAGTTATTTGAGGAGGGGTTTATTGCTGACACTTTTGTCACTAGGCTAAATCCTCCATTCTTTTCTGATGAAAACCCTTCTGGTTGCAGTAAATAAGGCTAAGGCCCCATGTTGTATTGCCTTAAGCCAGGGATATTAGTTTAATTGACTCCTTTTGAATTGTCTGTTTTGAACAGTTAACTCCTCATAGGTGCCATCTATCAGCCCAGGAATGGAAACAAAGGACAGAAATGTTAGCACTGCTTAGTTTAGTTCTCTTGAGGTGTAACACCCAAACAGTGTCTCTCTGTGGAGAAGACAGGCCAGCTTTACCAGGAGAGGGGTTGTTCATTTGAAGTCATGGGCTTTCTTCTTGTAACAGGTGATGAGATGATAATGAGCTAACACATTCAGCTGCAAATTTCAGGTAAAATGTAGTCCACAGGTCTTTGGAATGCAGATAATATAAAAATCCTGTTGGAAGCGGATTACCTACCGCCAGGGAGAGATTAGCTGAACTCTGCATACTGTCAAGACCTTGGCATTCTCCTTTGTGTACCATACAGTAAATTAGAATATGAGCCCTTCTTGAAGACATACGGTACCTGGGTAACTATCATCCCTATTGTCCGATCCCGTTGTAAAAGGGGAGTTGAGGAGGACTCTTGTTGATTGATTTCTCGGACGAAAATAAAGCACAAAGGCAGCAGTATTATATATGAGAACTGTTTATTGATAAAGAAGGGTAAGTGTTCCTACCGAAGTGGGAGAGAAAAGAGAGACGGAGAGAGGAGCAGCAGGCATAGACAGATCGCTGCCGCGGCGAGCCCGCTCAGGCTCAGCCGCGCCGACGGAGCGGCAGCGGGAGCGCTGAGAGAGCCTGCGCCGCGCCGGGACACACGGGCGGTACGGGATGTCCTGCCCCGGGAAGCGGCGGAGCCCGGCAGGACAGTGCAGCCGGGGAGGCAGGGGCGAGGGGTGCCAAGCTGATCCTCCGGGCGAGCCCCTGATCCCTGCAAGAAAGCCAAAGGAAAGTGGTATTGGTCGTGTCGCTGTTAATTGCTCTGATATGCTGAGGCTCCTCCCACAGCCCTATTTCCCAGAGATTTTTTGCCAGGAACCCGGACATCTGCCCCACCAGCAAGGGGGGGTTGCTCGCAGCCCGAGCGTGGAAGCTTTCTGTGGCCCGAGCGGGTGCCAGGCAAAGGCTCCCCGGGACAGGGCTCCCAACACCTGTACAGTCCTTGTAGCAATTTTCCCCCTCATGGATAACACGTGTGGAGGCATAAATAAAAATCAAATCGATCCCTCTGACGATGTTTTCTATTTTTCACTCTTACCCTTCCCAGTCTCTTCCCCATCTCACTTCATAGAATGTCAATTTGCCCAATTACACATGTGAAATGAAACCTGTTTTCCTAACCATTTGACTTGTGCTCTACACTCCATTGTCACATCTTGGAAGCTATCAGGCTTGGAAGAAGCAAAGTTTCAGGGATGACAGCCTTTCCCCAGGAAGGATGTGTACTGAATGTGTTCATCTGCAGATTGAGCTCAGATGAAATGTGAGCTGGCTGACTCTTGGTAGCACATGCAGTAAAGGCAGAAACATGCCACCTCCCTGCTGCAGCCTTTACCCAGTGCTTCATGTCATGGATGAAGGACATGAGGATGCCAATGTCACAATCAGAAGAGGGGTCTGGTGCAATGACAGCTACCCTTGACAACCACGCAGGAAGGAAGCTGCAAATTGGCACAGAGTGAAACCTTGACAGACACCAGAGACAGACTGACGCAGGACACCCGTCACTGAACAACCTCCTTCCCAGAGCTACTCCACCTGCCAACACTAGCCTGACCCAGAAGCTGCCCGCTGAAATCCTACCCCGCAAGCAATGCAAGCTGAACTGAGCCCCTTGTGGGCTGAAAGGTAAATGCATGCGCGAGTACAGATGAGACAGAAGTATGGATTATCCCACCTCACAACTCCACAAAAGATTGGTCCCATTGTATCTTGCAGACCTGGATGCATATGCTGGGAGTTGACACAACTGGAAATTCTACAGCATGTCCAAAAGGATCCCTGAAGGTCAAAGAGCAAAGCACATGGTAGAGAGACTGCCCCCTTCTGATCCTTGTCATATTCAGCTTTCTTTCCGTGAGACCCTCTCTTATTGTAGCCCTGCTGCTTTTAGCTGCTGCTCCAGCAGTGCAGAGGTCCCTCCAAGAAGATGGTGTACCCGGGGGTTACCTTTGGGCCTCACATTGCCTTTGAGCAGAGCTACAGAAGCAAGAGGCCATTGCTTTCAAGCCTGGTGTTGAAGCATCCTCACTACCACAGTGATTATGACAGGGGCAAGTTTTCTCTATTCAGAAGCTCTGAGACTGATGTGACAGCTGGCTGCAGTCTGGCAGCAAGGGTCAGATATGAGCACTGCAGCTGATTTTACAATCCTCAGGCATCACACCGGATAATTAGAGCTAGGGACCAGTGGGCCTCAAAGCAACATGCTCCTGCTGCCAGGATCGGACTGAGACCTGGTCAAAAAAAAAAAACCATATACAAGAGCACGTTCAAAAGGAAAAGCAGAGCATGCACCACTTTCTATCTCCACTCACTGAGATTTTAAACTTTTCTTTCACTACAGATAAACATCAGCCAGCACAGGTGTCACAGGCCTGTTAGGCAATCGGGAAGTAACTAATTACCTCGGTGGGGGTGCCCTCTCAGGTATTTAAAACAACATGTGTGATGTGAGTACAGCCTGCCAGTGCACCTGGCACATCCCCTGCTCTGAGACCCTCCCCAGCTATGGTAGTTCAAGATCCAGGAGTGAATTTAACCAGCAGGACAAAAGAGGATGAGCAAGATTAGCAGCTCGAGGAAGACCATAATAAAAGTGTGTGTTACCAGTGTGCTTTTTCTTGGAGGACTGTGAGAATTGGAATCATTCAGGCACACCACATCAGAGTGGTGAAAGGGAATCAGCTCATGCACCACTGAGATGTATTTGTCATTGGGGGGAAGTACAGCAGCTGTCTAGTCATGTACAGTAGCAGTGTGTAACAGTTTTATGCTGAGAATGCCTGAGTTAATTGGACCTTTGGGGGAACTAGGGAAGGCAAAGTGTAATTAATAGAGCTGGAATTTATTCAATTTGACAAAATCCCCAGTTATTCCTGGAAAAGTATTATGTGACCTTCGATAGTGAAATCCATTGTTCAAAAGGAGCCAGGATGCTGGGTTATTATGTCCTATTAAAAGTTATCCAGTGCTGTAAAGAAATTGGTCAAACTCACTTTTCAAATATAAGATAATTGTAAGGGGTTAATCTCATGCAGGCAGGTCTGATCGATGAAAAATGCAAATTAATATATACCAACTGACTATCAGAGCAACAGAGCTCCTTACACTGATTTATAAATGCTCCATCCCTGGTTAAGGTATGTTTACTGGTTTGTTTACAACATGAGAGTTATTTAAATAAAATGAATAAGCATTATTTTCTTCCTTTCCTCTGGCCCCCCTGAAGGCAGCTGTCATGTTGTGGATGTGCAGAAGCCTATTGAGAAGTGATCTAGAGTTAATGGCAGACTGTGAGCTTCTGAGCAGGCACAATTCTCTATCATTCAGCAAATTTTGCACCAGATGTGATTAGTTTCTTATTTCAATTGAATTAGTTAAAGAATGATTAAGGTAATGGATGAAGTTAAGCCACTATGAGGGTAGTGAGAAATTTAACTAGTACAAACAAGGCAAGTGTATCAAGCTGAACTGATCAAGCTTTTGTGTTTAGACAAAGAGACAAATGACCAAACTCAGTCTTGAGACTTACTTTTCAGTAGCAGGGTCTCTGCAGACAACTCACCTGCAGCACATGGTACTTCAGTTATGGAGCTGACTATGCAAAGCTACATAAACTACGAGCTGTCTGAACTGCATGCATTGTTTGAGAGCCCATCAGCCACCTAGCACTCGCTGGCAGGATGGGCTGGTGCTGAACCTCCTGCCAGAAGCCACCTGGGATCTGATGCAGCTTGTGTGCAGCTGACCTACCAGCCCCGGGGTCTTGTTGCCTTGTTCAGAATGAAAGCAATGGCAAAGATCAACTGAGGGCATGCTCTCACTGGAGGAGGCTCTGCTGTTCAGGTAGCAAGAGGACATCTTCCAGGACACAGTGTCCCACATCTAAGGCGAGTGGGACATTTTTATTATTAGAAAGCTTATTTTTATATTTGCAAGCTTAGAAGGATATATATTAGAAACATAAATATTTGCAAGCTTCCACTGGATCTTTTTACACTTTGTGGAACTAAAACTCTTATGCTATGGCTTTTTTGTCACATGCCCTTGACAAACACAAACCTGGCAATTAAAATCTTAATTGAAAAAAAAAAAAGTCAAAATTTGCAAAAAGGCTACTAAAATTTTTCTTGCTCATTCCCACATATTCATATACAGGCTCGAGTGAGCACAGGACAATCTTTCAGATACCATGTGCCTATGGATATCTGGAATTCGTGGAACTCTGATATCAATGAATTACAGATTTGTGTGGTTAGTGAAAGCTGGGTGTTCCATTTGACACTTCATGTCTCAGATGTGCATTTAAGAATTTGATCCAGTTAATACACACTTAAGCTTTTATCCGCTAAAAATCTCCCTGGGACATATGGATTGACAAAGCTGATGACACTGTCCCAAAATTGGCTCTGAAGTGACAGTGGGCAGCTGTTACACAGCTCAGTGCTGAAAGCTGATCTGGCTTCATCTGCAGGCAGCCATTGGAATTGCCTGCCCTCCAAACATTTCAGCAGAAAGAAAGAGGGATCGTAGCCAAAGGAAATGAGAAAGTGATAGGCAGAAAAAGTGGAATCAGCTCAAGTGCCACAGAGGGTGATGGAACAAGTCTAAACACAGGCACAACTTTGCTCTCCTAAGAGGCTTAGCACTGTCTTCTCAGGGCTAGCTTTCACACAAGGAAGCATTTAAGAAGAAATGAAATGTTTAAAGGCATTTCAGGAATACCAGAACAAATTCAGTGCTAACATGATGGGGAAAATAGCTACCAGCAGCAAAACATTTGATCTGCTAGCACAGTCATACTGCTGAATTTCATTCCTTATCTCTAAGTACATTTGAGACACGCTCCAGAAATAAAAATTTCAGGGGAAGACAGAGAAATTATCTCAACACCCCTCCACTAAGTCTCCTAGGAATGAATAAAAAGTAGTGGAAGTTCGGCACAGGGTTCTGCAGCACCAGTGGTAACAGGGACTAGAAATGCACAGCTGCAACCATGGACATACACTTAGCTCAGCTCCCATCTAGTAGGAGCCGTTTTCCAAACTCAGAGCTAAATATGTGATGATGAGAGGAATTGCTACAGCACACTCTGACAGGACACCAGCTCCTGTCTCAGATCATTACCAGTTGTGAGAACAGACGTCATCCAAAGAGGAAGCATAATACATGCCTTGCTCCCCCACCCAAAGAGTAAGCAAAGGCATTTAATTTCTTCTGAAGCTATCATGTTGTAATGGTCTTGTCCACTAATCAGGGAGAGTCATATCCTGGTCTTCTGAGGTTATTAGTAAAATTTCCATTAAATTTAACAGGATAAGGACAGGGCCTTTGATCACAGGGGATGAATCTGTCTAAAACATGTTGCTGAGGAATGTTTTATCTAGTCTTTGTTTTGCAGGTAGCACCTGAATAGGAAATGTGGAAGAGATCCTGACAGGGATGCAGGGTCTGAATGAATGCTAAAACACTACTAGAATCTAGAAACTAGACACTTTATTTGCTGGAAACAGCAATCCTGTGAAAGGCCATGGCATAATATGGCAGCTGGTGGCTCCCCTTGGCAGAATAGGGTGCGATTTAGGACAGGAATTCACAAAAGGAAAACCAATGCCCTTAATAGAGACACTCTACAATTTAAGTCCAAGGACTCCATGCCTCGTGGGCTGTTCCCAGTGTGTTTAACAGGAGACCGTGTTATCCCTGAGGATAGCCTTGCCCCTGAAAGGAGCTAGGAGTATAAAAGAAACCAAGTGCAATGCCTGGGACCAGGGCAAGAAAGTACCTAGGAATCAGTGACACATTTGGTGAGAAAATCAGAACTGCAGAATCAGGTACAATGTGCTGTTCAGTGTTACTGCTGGGGCTGAGCAAGCCTCTGCAAGGAAATATGTACCATGGGCGGTTGTGGTCACTTGGTCTTCAGATGTAGCTCCCCCACAAAACCTTGCCATGATTTCATGTTCCCATAAAGAGTTTCTGCTTTGGAAAATTATCAGCAGATACCAGGTCAGCTTCAGAAGCCAGACAGACTCTCAGGTACTGCAACATGCCCAAGTACCCCATCTGCTAATGCAACAAGCACAAAGGACACGTGAGTTTAGAACCTGGGGGATCTTACACACAGTATCCTTAGAAACCATACAATATTCTTGGAAACAGATATTTAATAGTAAATAAAAGACTACCAAAAAATGACCACCTGAGAGTTTGAAAAGGAACAACAACTGCAGCTCATCCAGTTGCACCCAGCAGTTGACATGAGCACCCTGGTAGACAAAGTTGTTTTTTGGCAGGCTGAGCTGGGCCAATGGAGTAGCATGCCAGGTAGGAGTCAGCAGAGCAGTACCAGTGACTTCAGGAAGGCACCATGAAATGTCCAAAGGACCGCCAGAAAAAGATAGAAGTAATTTCATCAATGTGACACAGGCTGCTTATATAAAGCTACTCCTCAGAAAAAAAAAAGCCTTCGAACCCCCTGCTTAATAGGGCCCTTGGAGGCTTCTGGCAGGAAGAAATACAAGCTGATAGCCCTGTGCCAGTATTTACCTGTGAGGAGTGAGTCAAGAGCACGTTTTGTCACATGGCTACAGCAGCAGAATCTGCTGGGGTAAGTGCACAGTGTGCATTTCAGAGGCAACTGCATTCAATCCTCACTGCCTTCTGGCTGTCAGCACTCAGCTCCAGCAGAGCTGCTGGGTACTGCAGCTACCCTGTGTTCCACAGTGCCTTCAGCCTCAGGAAGTGGGTCACCAGCCTCCCAGCATTCAGCCACGGGGGAAAACAGCAACACCCTCAAGGATTAGGAGGGAGTGGGCAGATAGCTACAGCAAATGAAGTCACACTTGATATTTGCTGTAGCTGCTTGCATCCAAAAAGGCTCAGACAGGACTGGGAAGGAAGTGTTTACACACAGCAAGATTGCAACAAGGGATAAAAATCATAATGTGTGTGGCTTTGTGGAGCCTCTACAGCATAGCTCTGTTGCCATGAAACGGAGGAAGTGTTCCAAATTCTGGTCACACAGGATTTCTAGGAATGAGGGAGAGTGAGGCAAGAATTACAAACAATTAGGTGCTGAGAAGTGCAAACTGATAACCCCATTAATGTTTTTGGTTTTCAGTTCCTATATGTTATCCTAGACAAGAATATAGGGATTTTAGTTTGGGATAACGTTTTAGAAATAAAAGCATGGAAACACTCTTCTTCATCAACAAACATTGATGTTCTGTGTGCCTCTGAGCAGGTGGCTCTGAGCAGAGAGCTTGTAGAGGGGCATTCCCAGTTCAAGCAATTTGCCCAATGAAATTATGTACCCAAATTCACAAGCCAATTTCAACCAAACTTGGAAGCAAAATAATCTCTCAGGCTTTAACCTAAGTTTCTGATGGTGTTTGAAAACAGGGAACTGTGTAGTATCCCCAGGGAAAAAGGAAACACATTAGATGTTCAAATATTCATTTCAAAGGGACTTTCCCAATTAATTGTAGTGACAACAAAACACGTGATCTCAAGTCATGTGGAGAACTGTATCCTGCTGAAAATCACACAGAGTATTTAGTTGCTGCTGTGGCACCACCCTATTCCCCTGGCAAGGCCTTTCAGCTCATGTTCCTTGCTCTCTTTCCCCACCCAGAGCCCCAGTCTTCTTTCCAAGCTGTGCTATCATATGCTATGTAAGGTCTAACCTACCACCTTTGCTGTCATCCACTCACTCTTAATTTGAAGTCAAATACTTCACCCTCACAATTGTAATTCTTGAATATGAGGCAGTGCAGAGACAGAAAGAGAAGGTAAAATCCTCCAACGTGTGTTCCCATTAGGACAGATTGTGTGGGGAAAACCAAGTTGCTTCTGGGCTCATTTTCAGCCCATGTCTCTACTTTGGTCCAGGCTGCATCTGGCATTCCTGTTGGTTCCTGAAGAAAAACTGATGCAGTTAGGTAGGATCAAGCTTAACATTTGGAAGTTAAGGCGGAAAGGAAGGACACTCCTTTCTGCCATTTGAACGACGTAGGGTCCTTTTCTGATTCTGTTAGGCTTTGTGGGAGATCCTGTGAAAGCCTTGGAGTTGTACATGTATCAGCATTTTCCATAGTCATGGATGCAGGGATTGTTGGGCTAGCAGGAAGTTTGGTTCCTCAGCCCTCCTGAAGCAGGCAGCACTGATAATGTGGTGCACATAGCACTCTTGGTGCTCAGTCTGCCAGCACCACAAATTACTCTGATGGGCAAATCTCATGCAAGAGCATTAATTGGCTCCTAAGAACCAGCACTTATAAGGTCACCTTCAGTTTTCAAAACTTCTGGACTTAGGTTAAGGTGATGTCTTGAAACAAATGACATGACACAAAATATCAGAAGGAAGCATATGTTTTGCCTTGATAAAATTAGTGTGCTCTTTGGCAAAACTGTATGGACTTTTGGTGGCTGGGAATTCAAAATGTCTATTCAAGTTCCTGCTGTTTGCCACACATTAATCTAATGAGTTGCCTGTGAAAGAAACCATTAGAAAAGCCCTTGTTAAATTGTATCAAAGTAAATGGTTATCTAAAATAGACACCACAGGGAGGTTCTTAATTAGTCTGTTGTCAGCTGGGACTGGAAATGCTTGCAGCAGCATGGGGCTAATTAATTTCTCATCCTGCCACATGGCAGCTTCCTGTCAAAGCACAAGGTATGATTCAAAACACACCAATGGCTGGTTGCTCCTTTTCAGAGACCATAACAGCAGCAGAGGAGGGTTCCACCTTGGCCTGTACTCACTTTCCATAGGGAGATGGGTTGAGGGGGTGTCCAAGCCATGTGAATATACCTGGGATAAACTATCTGTCTAGACAAGGAAGGAGTCTCTGATGCTCATATTCTATTGCTTCAGCTGGACATTGCTTCCTGGATGGAAAAGGAAGGTTAGTCTTGGGAGGAGGGCATTTGGAATCAACTGGAAGCCCCAAGGATGTGCTCAGGCAAGGGTCTTTATCCTGCGTCAAGGTGACGCTGTATGAGTCGTGCCCGTCTGCTTGTGGTGCGGCAGTCAGGGAAGCAGGAAGGACACTGGCTTCTCCTTTAGCAGTGTCCTTCCCTGCAGGACACTGTCCTTGGGGCTAGACCTCTGACAGCTGTCCTGCTGTAACAGGGCTTCTGGGAATAGGCCAGCTGGCGAGACAGTGCCCACACATCCTGGTGGCTCAAATGCCATCAGAGTCTGAGGAACCACTTGCACTTTGCAGGAAGGAGCAAAAAGTTGCCAAATTTCTATTACCATGTCTTTCCTACCACCATGCCAATGAAAAATGTATTCTTTGGTGGAAGTGATTTAAACAGTTTTTCACATGCTTTGGACAATATTTCACCACAAGGCACAGAGCAACAAGGGAACCTGCCATGTAGCCTTCTTTGTTGGCTGGAGTTCCCTCGACAGAGGATGCAGGGGACCTGATGCCTGATACTGGATGTAGAGATGGAGCCTCAAGCAGGGAATGGCTGTGAAGGGCCAGCAATTGTAAACACATTGAGTAAATATTCTCTGGCACCCTCTGCTACCTCTGGGATATGGTAAGGAACATTCCTGCTCAAATGGAGCTGCTCCAGCTAGAGTGCAGGGGGAATGAGGATGCTTCTGAGCCTGTTGTCAAGGCTTTGTTTGCACCAACCCCTCACTCCTGCCGGATGGCTGGAGACCTTCATGTGCTTTGCTCCTTCTCTGCAACATTTGTGGCTCTTTTTAGGGCATCCTTCCCCATCCTTCTCATTTCTTCAGAGATACAGGTCTGTTCTATGGAAAGGGAGTGAAAAGCAGTGTATTTACACCCACACTTACAATCAGAAGCCATTTGATATCCCCTGATATCAGCATGTAAGGTCTTTACCAACTCTAAATGTTGCAAGCACTCCAAGTATACAGCAGTAAAAACTTTATTAGACCCCTGCATCAAATGCCTTTGAAACATAAGAACACCCTACTGCATTGAAATGTGTGTAATGTTGGCAAAGGCCTCCCCCATCACTGCCCTTCTGACCTTTGTGGTTACACACCTCCTCATGTAGTAAACTCCAGATCTGGTCTATATATAAGGCATTCCCAGAGCTGTGCTCCCAGCACAATGAAGACACAACCCTTTCTTTAATACTGCTCCCTGACACAGTACAGTACCACGACTGACTCATGCTTTTTGTCATCTCACCATCTGCCATGGCTTAATTGGATAATGGATACTTTTGGGTGCAGTTTATGGGAAAAGGGAACAAGTCCAAAGAAAGAAAATATTACCGTCTGTGAGGCTGTCCCCGTAAGTTGCCTAATTAGTTAGTAGGGCAATAAGGTCAATCAGGTACACATTTAACCACTCTTATGAGTGATGTGTGTACAAGTCAGTTCCTAATTTTTAGACCGTGGTGGCATGCAAGGGCCATGGTGATGCACGTGCATTTTTCTTTGGACAACAGAACATCTAATTTTTTTCCCACTCCAGCACAGAGACCTTACTACTACTACCACTTCCTACCCATTCATTGCACTATCCATGGAGGAAAACATCTAGATATTCCTAAAAACCATTTCTGCATATTCTTCCCCATAACTCCTCAGGGAGGGTACCTTTGGGTACCAACTCAAACACTGTTTCCTCTGAAGGCAGTCTTCAGCATGTTCACCATTTTAGAAGGAAGCCTGAACAGACTTCTGTCACTTCCTGATCTTGGTCTCTGGTGTACCCAAAAGCCAAATAAAAAAAAAAGGAAATTTCACAGTGTATATGTGCTTTGGTCTGACCCCCAGGAGTGCTTAATGCTAGGTATCGATAACTGGGACAGCAGAGCTGGCAGGTACCTATCTCACAGCTCACCTCTCTCCCCTGGTCTTTAGAGAGGCCCTGAAAACTCTTCACAGTGGCCACCAGCAGCAGCTAGCTGAGCCCAGGTGAGATGAGATGTCTCCCAAGGAGTGTCTGTGGCCCCACGGCTGCTGGAGGGCATTGGCTGAGAAACCTCCTCTCACATACTTGGCTTGCTGGGTGGCAGAAGGTGAAGTAGCAGGTGTTTCCCAAAGGCAGCAAGAAGAGGGGCTGCCAGGGAAATGCCTGCCAGTGAGGGGCTGCCATGGGATCTCAGCAAGCCACTCCTGGTGCCTGCAGCCATGTGACAGCTGATGATCTGCTGCAGCAGAAGGTTCAGGAAAGCCATCACCATTTGACAGGTATTAGACAGGCTGCGTCCTGAAAAGAAAGAGGATTTCATGTTATTCAAGAACACAGTTGCCCTGTGATCTAGGTGTACTCTTAGTGCCCCATTGCGTACTTTTCCCCAGAGAATTCCTGGTGTACCATGCAGATTTCACCCTTTCAAAGAGTGATTCTTTCATCGTCATCTCCTGTATAAAGCGCTTTGCCTATCTCTCTCCAGTGCCCCTGCACACAGTGATGAGAGAAGGCTCAGTCGGTGCATGCACACGTGGCCACACTCATCCATCATTTTCTCTGCCATAAACGAATCACAGAATGGTGCAGATTGGAAGAAACCACTAATCAAGCATGGTCATCTATAGCAGGTGCTCAGGACCATGTCCAGATGACTCTTGTGTATTTCCAAGGATGGTAACTGCACCACCTCTCTGGGCAACACACCCTAGTGTTTGGTCACCCTCACAATGGAAAAATGTATCCTGAAGTTCAGAGGGAACCTCCCGTGTTTCAGTTTGTGCCCACTGCCTTGGTCCTGTCACTGGGCACCACTGGAAGAAGCTCTGCTGTGTCTTCTTTGTGACCTCCCTTCATGCACTCTTAGGCATTGATGGCATCCCTGAGGGCCTTCTTCTCTTCAGGCTGAACAGGCCCAGCTCCCTCAGCCTTTCCTCACAGCAAAGGTGCTCCAGTCCCCCAGTCATCCTAATGACCACTGAAGGGCCCATTGAAGTGTGCATTCTCTGCAATATCTTCATGGCTCTACTGTATCAAGGAGTGCAGAACTGGACAGGGTACTTCAGGGATATCCTCACTAGCTCTGCATAAAGGAGGAGGATCACCTCCCAGCTGGCTGGCAATACTCCTTCTAATGCAGCCTGGGACATCATTCTCTTCCTTTGCCACAAAAGCACACTGCTCTCAGATGTTCAGCTTGGTGTCCCCCAGGACTCCCAGGTCCTATTTTGTCAAGCTGCTTTCCACCTGGGGAATACCTACCATAAATATTTTTTTTTCTCCCCAGGTGCGGGGTTTGGCATTTCCCCTTGCTGAATTTCATTAGGCTCCTGTCAGCCCATTTCTCGAGGCCATTGATGTCCCTGTGATGGTAACATGACTCTCTGATACCAGCTGCTCCTCCTAGTTTTGTGTTCTCTGAAAAATTTCTGATTGTGCACTCTGCCCCATCATCCAGATCATTAATGAAGATTGTTGAAGGATCCTTGAGATCCACTGCTAGTCACCAGCATTCAGCTAGATGTTGTGCCACCAGTCATCAGCATTTGGGTCTGGGCTTTCAGCCCAGCTCAGTGTCTGCTCACCTGAGCCATACAACAGCTGCCTATCTAGGAGGATCTCATGGGAGACAGGGTCAAAGACCTTCCTAAGTCCAAGTACACAATACCCACACTCCCCTCATCCAGCAGGCCAGACGTTTCACTGTGAGCTATCAGGTTGATCAAGCATGACTTCCCCCTTAGTGAATCCATGCTGACTGCTTCTGATTATTTTCTTATCACTCATATGCCTGGAAATATTATCCTGGATTAGCTGGTACATCTTAGCAAAGGTGCAGATGTGGTATGAAATAATCATGGGTCAGGCAATCAGGACTGCTAAAACAAGATTTCATTTTTTCTTTCATATCCACAGCATAGGATGATTTTTTTAAAAGACATATTTGCACTGTTTAAATGAGCTGTAGACATTGATGATATCCATTCCCACTTAAATTTGCTTCAATTTTAATTGGCTTGGGAAGTTCCAATCTTCCAGAGCCTGCAAGGAACATGCATAGCCTTTTGATCAGTTCCCTTAGTTTTATACTAAATTTTCCTAAACAGACAGGAAGGATGTCAGCAAGCTTCACAGAAAGAATTAGTCATTGCAATACCCTAATACACGGTCATCATTATGCTTAAAACTGCTTTAAAAATGTTCCAGCATATCAAAAATTATTAGCTTCTTCTGCAGAGGTAGGTCAAGACAACCTATTTTCCCTTCCTCTTTCTCCACAGACAAGCAACTCAATTAGAGACCCCCTTCAAGAAGTGTTTTCTAAGTTCTCTGGGACAAAGCAAGCTACCCGTTATTCACCATTGTGCATAACATGCAGTACTTGTGGGTGACTCCCCTGAGTTTACTGCATCTTTTGTGAGCAATTTTCAACAGAAGAAATAAAGTATATTTAATCAGAATCTTCCCAAAGGGAAAGAGCACATCAGGCAGAGCGATGCAGATAGATAAAGTTCCCAGTGAATTATATTGGCTAATTTATTGCCTGATGCCGTGACTCATACAGCAGCCTGTACCTCTTCCACAGCAATCCTGCTAAGTCCCTGAGGTCACCTCAAGACGGATGCATGACTCACTACCAGGGTTTCTGAATCCCACTCCTGGTGTGATGGCTCAGTGACAAAACACAAGCCCTTCAGGCATCTGATATTTCTCTTTTGCCCCTTGTTTATTGATCAGATGCTCTCATCAGCAGAGTCCTTCCACATCTGGCCAATTCGCCAGCAAGCAGCAGTCAAGCACAAATGATTGTCTACAAAGAGCAAGACCCAGGGGCTTGAGTGAACAGTCAGAGCCCAAAAATCCTCCCTCAGGTGAACTTCTTGTGCTTGAGGACATGAAGACCCAGAGAACTTTTGAGAGCAGTCCAGAGGCATGGAAGAGGCATCAGAAGTGGGTACACAGACTCTGTAAGAACTAGAAACAAGGTAATCATGGTGTGTGAAGCTGGGTAAACAACAAACACTTCCAAATAGAGGAAAAAAAAATCTTTTAGCAGAGGCATATGAGGATCACAGCACATAGTAGCACATTACAAAAAATTGTCAAGTATTTTCTTTTGTATATGCTGCCAAGAAAACACAATGTACAAAAAGGCCTGGAGATGGATGCTGCGCATTCAGCATCCACTTTCAGCATGGAGTACTTGCTGCAGACAGGAAGAACTTTTGTGAAGCAGCTCTTGAGCAGGTTTGAAGTGCCTGCCAGTGACCTCAGCAGAATGACTGACTGTCTCCTCAAGCTAATGGGGTGGCTCAATAATGTACACAACTGCATTAGTGTAAAAGCTTGAAACTTGAGTATCCACACAGAACTTGCTAGCAAAACAAGTCCCATGTTCCATATCCAGATTACAGATAAGACTTACATGATCCCACTCTCAAAAACAGTACCAAGTTTTAGCATTGCCACAGAGCTTGGAAGGTGAAAATTAGAGTCTAATTTTACTTATGATGTTATTAAGGGCTTGTGAAGTTCTTGATTGGTATGGGATCTTATAAGTAAGCCAGCTGTCAATTGTAATGTATTAATTCAAAACTCCATCTGCCAGATCTTATAATTTTTGGGATACTAAAAATTATGGCACACACACTTCTGCATAGATTTTGCAGTATTGCCTGGTCAGAGAAAGTCTTTGCTCTTGTAAAAGGCCATTGACTGAAGCAGATAATCGTATCTGCAAAACAGCAAGTTCAGAGAAGGGTTTAAGAAAGAAGTACTAGGAAAAATTACCTGTCATTCAACTGTTACCCTTTCCACCACATCTGTCTTGGTCAATAGTTTTCTGATCTCCATCTTCAAACCTACATAAAAAACCAAAAGGAAGGTAATATATGTAAATCTGCTTATATAAAATAGCTGTTTTGGTTGCTCCATGGTTATTAAGAAAGAAAATGTACTCCTCTGATGACATGACTGGAAAACGATGGATGAGACGAGGCTGAGATACTCAGCAATTTTTTCATTGTCCGTCTCTCTTCCCATGCCTCTTGAGTGGATGGACAGCAAGGTGGGGACTGGATGAGAAAAGTGCTTCCTTTCTTAAGAGATCGGGTTCCTTATCACCTGAGGAACAAGGACATATATGTCTATGGGATCCACTGAGATACATCCCAGAAAGTCCTGAGAGAATTGGCTAATGTAGTTGCCAAATCACTCTCCACCATATTTGCAAAGCCATGGCAGTCAGGAGAAATCCCTAGTGACTGGAAACAGAGAATGAATAGTGTGACCACATCAGTGGGCAAGGGAAGGACTGTGAATGTCATTTATCTCCTGTAAAACCTTTGACATAGTCCCTTACAGCATCCTGCTCTTTACATTGAAGAGAGATGGATTTGATGAGTTTAGATGGATGAGGAATTAGTTGGACTGTCATATTCAGAGGGTAGTGGTCAACAGCTCAGAGTCCCAATGGACATCAGTGACAAGAGATGTCCCTCAGGGGTTGGTATTGGGATCAGTGTTATTTAATATCTCATTCATGCCATAGACAAGGGTATTGCATGCACCCTCCACGAAATTGCAGATAACACCAAGGTAAGTGGTGTGGTTGACACTCCTGAAGGACAGGATGTCATACGGAGGGATGTGGGCAAGAGGGAGAAGTGGGCCCATGGGAATCTCATGAGGTTCAACAATTCTCTCAGCTTTTCATTGCAGGAAAGATGCTCCATACCTCTAATCATCTTGGTGGCCCTTCTCCTTATTCACTCCAACAGCTCCGTGTCCTTCCTGTGCTGGCGCCCCAGAGCTGGATGCAATGTTCCAGAGCAGATCAGAGGAACAGAATCTCCTCCCTCCCCTGCTGCCCACGCTGCCCTGGATGCAGCCCAGGACATGTTTGGCTTTCTGGGCTGTGAGCACTCATGGCTGGGTCATGTCCAGCCTCTCACCCAGCAGCACCCCCCAGTCCTGCTCACAGGGCTGCTCTCCATCCATTCACAGCTTGTGTTGATACTGGGAGTTGCCCCAGGTGCAGCACCTTGAACTTAGTCCTGTTAAACCTCATGAGATTCCCATGGGCTCACTCTTCGAACTTGTCCAAGTCCCTCTGGATGGCATCCTGACCTTCAGTGGTGTCAACAGCACCACTCAAAACACTCAAAGCAGGTTGGCTGCAAACACTCAAAGCAGGTTGGCTGCCAATGTCTCTCCATTACTGAGAAAGACATCAAATAATACTTGTCCCAAGGCAGATTCCCTAGGGGACACCATCTATTACCAATCTTCATGTGAAGATTGAGCTGGGTTGACCACTACCCTCTGGGTATGACTGTTCAACTGATTCCTTACCCACTAAACAGCCCACCCATCAAATCCTTTTCTAGACAATTTAGAGAGCTACTAGGTAGCTTTTAATAGGAAATGTCAGTCCAGGGAGGCTGAGAGATCAGTAGTTCCTACAGTTCTCTTTCCTACCTTTTTTAAAGGTGGGTCCAATATTTCTGCTCTTCTAGTCACCTGGGACTTCACCTGACTTCCAGGACTTTTCAAGTACTGTGGAGATTGGCTTGGCAACTATGTCATCTAATTCCTCTGGGACTCAGGGAAGCATTTGTCATAGTTTAACTCCAGCCAGCAACCAAGCCCCAGCAGCCACTCACTCACCCCCCTACCACTGGAATTGGAGAGAGAATCAGAAGGGTAAAAGGTAGAAAAGTCATAGGTTGAGGTATAAACAGTTTAGGAGGGACACTAAAGTCCACGCATGCAAGCAAATCAAAACAAGCAATTATTTCACTGCTTTCCATGGACAAGCAGGTGTTCAGCCATCTCCAGGAGAGCAGGGCCCCATCACAACTGACAGTGACCTGGGCGGACAAACATCATCACTCCAAATGTCCCACCTTTCTTCCTTCTTCCCCTTAGCTTTATGTCCTGAGCATGATGTCACACGGTCTGGAAATCCCTTTGGTCAGTTGGGGTTGCCTGTCCCAGCTGTGTCTCCTCCCAACTTCCTCACCAGCATGCAAGAACAAACAGAAGAAAAGGCCTTGGGTCTGTGTAAGCCCTGCTGAGCAATAACAAAACCATCTCTGTATTGTCAACCCTGTGTTCAGCACAAGTACAAAATACAGCTCCATATCAGACTCTGTGAAGGAAATTAACTCTACCCCAGACAAAGCCAACACAGCATCTCATCCGATCCCTAGACACATATGTTCAGGTTCTTCAGGTGATCACAACCCTGATCTATTACAGTAAAGAGCACTTTTTTCCTTCAGTCCTCATCCTGCTGCCCACTCAAGAGGGGGAAAGAGAGCTTGCCATTGAAAACTGAGGTAAAAACATGGTTGAGTACCTAATTTTTGTGTACAGCACTGGAACAGAAACATACTTCACCTCAAAGGAGTAATTTTTCTTTTCTAGTTAGGAACAGGATAGAAAATGCAAGCATTTGCATTGTTGCTCAGTTGTGTTAAGTGGCACTTGCTGATCTCTTGATTTCTAGCTTGGGAAGACAATTTTAACAACTGTGGCATGCTTTCCTGGAACTGGGTGATTGTTTTCCCTTTCTATCCCCTCCTGCTGGAAGCATACAATCTTGTCTTGAAATCACTCACAAAGGGACAAATTGAAGACATTTAGTTCCACCTTTGTCCTGACATTTTCTGTGTTTTTCTGTCCACTAACAGCTTTCTGTTCCAAAGTAGATGTTCCCTCTTCCATCTCAGTAAGCCTGTTGCTTAAATTTGAAGGGCCATTTTTACTCCTGTTAGATATTCTGACATGTACTTCAGCTCTTACAGCAATTTTCCCATCCACAAATGCCACTAATATTTACATTTCTGTGTCCTTTTTCTATCTCTGAAGGACTGTTGATGAGTGCAGCTTCAGGTAATTGCTTTTCCCAGCCATCATAATTTGTTTTTCAACAAAAGAACTATTTCCAATTTTTTGAAAAACTATCCAAATGCACTAGAGGAGTTGAAGGAAGGTCAGGGAGCAGGAACAGTGACTTTCATTGGCATTAGTTACCAACATACTTATAACTTCATAACTTATACTTTACAACATTTTAGTTATGTGGGACAAGCTTGTTGAAGGTTAATCACTTTCATCCAGAATCTAGCTGATGGATTAAAAAAAAAGGTATTATTCATTCCAAAGTGGGGACATAAAAGCTGTGTCTCTGAATAACAGCAGATGGAAAGAAACAAATTTTCGCTCTGGAAAATAGGAGCTGAGAACACTACTGTCATTTCTCATACTACTAAATCCTGCACAGTGGCAAAAGTAGAAGTTAACTTGTGCCGGCTGGAAGGTTTCGATCTTTATATCTTTCAGTCAAGAAAGGTGTTTCTAACAGAGTCCAAAACATTCCTGTTTCAGCCCACTCTGCAACAGGTGAGAGGTTCAGAGTGATTTTTACTGGACAATTTTCTGGAGGACAAGTTGAAATAATGCTCATGGTCCATTACAAACTTTTAATTTCAAACCCAGGCCATTGCTACTGACTTAAAAACTTCCCACTGTGTACTTCTACTCCCATATACTCATCCTTCAAATGAAACAGTAAATACTATGACTTGACACCCCATTTACAAAGTGTCCTGTAAGGCAGGAGTTGCTCCCACTTGCAGAATTATATTCTTGGACTTGCTCTCTGCAAAGCAAGTTTGAAATCTACAACACAGAGGTGCTCTGTTGATGCTGAACTGTAGGGAGGGTAAATAAAACTCATGCTTTTCATGACCTGAGAAACATCTGAGTGTTTTCTAAACTGGCTTCTCTTTCCAAGTTTGTAGTATGAGGAAAATCAATCATGTTAATGGGTAAACTTAAATGGGAAACCTTGGTTTCAAAATTTTAGTTCAGAGTGTCCTTTTCTGTGACCTTAACTTTCTTGGAAGCTTTCTGGTATCACTCCTTTTTGTCTCCCAGTATCTCTGCCCCAGGTGAAAGCACTCAGTCTTTTGTATCTCTGGCAACCTGCCTGAAGATGCTGCTGCCTTTCCACATTCCCACCTGTTTGAGATCCTTTTCTATACTCATTCAGCTGGTGGTGCTTACTTCAAATTACCATCACCGAAGTGCATCAAATCACAGGGACAGAACGTCACCATCATAGTCGGCAGGCCATGGATACCAAGGGACCCCAACAACTATGTTCATTCTTGGGGAGGGAACAACATCAGGATAGGCTTTCTCCCTAAGGGCCACCTTCAGGATGAAATCCAGCTGTCGCAGAGCATCTCCTGAAGCCTTGCTCTCCATAGGTGCCTAACAGGAGAACAATCGGGGCAGGACTGCCGTCTGCCCAGGAGACAATTCGCAAGCCCCGTTCCCAGCGAAGAAGACGCTTTAGGTGCGGGGGCCCGTGCGGAGGATGCGTATGCCGGCTTCCCGAGGAAGGACGCCCGTCGGGGGTCCTCTCCCCGTCGGCCAAGCGGGAAAGGCTGCCCGGGGTGGCGGCAGCAGCAGCCGGCCAAGCCGTGGTGGCCATCAGGTAGGGGCAAGCCCGCCGAGCCCCCGCGCCGGCCCCGCAGCATCCCGCGCCGGGCGGTGCGCCTACTCACGGCTGTGCGGGGCTCCGGCGGGGCCGGCTGAGGACGACGAGGAGGAGGCGGAGACCGGGCAGGTGAACCCTCGCGGCAGCTGTCTCCCCGGCCACTGCTGCTGGAAGCCGCCCGGTCTCTCTACCCCCGGCCTTCGGCAGGGCTTGAGCCCCCTGCGCCCGCCGCCAGCGTGGGAGGGCGCGGCAGGGCTACAGGCGGGGGAGCCGCTCCGACCGGCTCCGGGGAGCGAGGGAACTAGCGAGGGAGGGAGGGAGCGAGGGAGGAGGCAGGAGGCAGGACAGCTCCCGGCCCCGGCCCGCCCTCCGTCTGCGGCTCCGCCGAGGGGAAGCCGAGCGGCGCCGGCTGTCGGGGTGCTCCGCGCCTCGCTGCCTGGGAAACTTCGGAAGCTTGCCGGGGAGCGTCTGTCCTCTGCCCCGAGGGGCGCTCCGGTGGAGGGAAGTGTCCCCGTGCGCAGCAGCTGGATGGCGCGGACCCTGAGACCCGACGACATCAACCCCCGGACGGGGCTTGTGGTGGCTCTGGTCAGCGTCTTTCTGGTGTTCGGCTTCATGTTCACCGTGTCTGGCATCAAGGGAGAGACCCTGGGAGACATCCCGCTGCTGGCCATCGGGCCGGCCATCTGCCTGCCAGGCATTGCCGCAATTGCCCTCACCAGAAAAACCGACGGCTGCACCAAGTGTCCCGAGAACATGCGTCCGTGCTGTAAGGAACTCAAGGACCGGGATGTCATGGAGCTGCTAAGGACCCCCTCGGACCTGGAGTCTGGCAAGGGAAGTTGTGACGAGCTGGCCAGGAAAGCTTACCGCAAGGACAGGAGAGGGCTGAGGGGAGAGGACACCGTGTTCGTCTGCACCACTAGCACCGCCGCCGCTGCCACGGCAGAGGGCAAGAGCCTCGCCAAAAAGGTGGAGCAGGAGGAGATGCTGAAATATCTGGAGAGCTGTTACCCAGAGATGCCAGAGAATGTGTTCGTGGGAGACGGCTCCACATACAGTGCCTTGGAGAAGAAGCTCTCTTCTCCCAGCAGGGACAGCATTCCTTGCCCTGACATTGAAGACAACATTTTTGTGGCTCCTAAAGATAGTATCATTGTCTGCTCCTACAAGGATAACAGCCCTTATGACAGGTACTGTTGTTACATAAACCCCACTGGAGTCAATTCAGACCAGGAGACCATTGTGTGAAAGATGCATACTTTATATATATGTATGTATACAAAAACTGCAACTTCAACTTCTTGATAGGGGATAATATAGCTGACTGCATGGGACAATCCTGATACTATTTCAATTTAAAGTGGTATGTGACCGATACTCAAACCTTTTGTGCCTGAAGTACGCTTTCTGTAAGTAAACAAGCATGTTTAAAGGCTAAAGAATTCAATTTTTCATTTTTGGAAAAAAAGAAATTTAATTTAAATTTTATTTTCTCCCTTTCCCTCCCTTTTGTTTTCTGGCTGCCTGTTGTACCCAAGCCTGTAGGCACACTGGCAGGAGGGCAGCAGTGGCTGTCAGCTGAGATCAAGAGCTGAATGAAACTCTGGAGCTGTCTGTAGGAAAGAATGTGGTGCTCTATGGCTGAATAAGTTTTTGAAATACTGTCATTCATTTTGGGAGGGATTGAGAGATGTCAGCATGAACTCCAATAGCTGCCTGATGTCAGGAAGTGTAGAAATCATTTGTCTCCCTTTGTCCTTGCTGGATTTTTTTTTCCCTTTGTGTCAAAGACTAGGTGTCCTGACCCTGTGGGCTCTTCTGGAAGTCTCCTAGGAACCATACGGGCTCAGGAGAGTTTTCAAAGACTAACCCATCATCAACAGCACGAACATAGATGTGTTAGCTTTATTTTCCACTGGTCTGGAGTTCACTGAAATGTTTCTAATACTTTTGGATTTTAGAGGCATACTTGACAAGGGGAATGCAACATGAACATGACAGAGTTCTTGCAGAGACTAGGAGCAGATGTCAGTGAACTCAGGTCTTTAAAATATATTTCAGTACCTCAAAAATCACTTCAGGAACAGACTTCTGTGAGTTATGTTCTGAGTGGGATCTGACTCTTCTGAAAATGCCATTTTCTTGTGCCTTTTCTAAAATGCCAGATATTTCTGTATGGGGGATGCATGGTGACAGTCCACTCAGGGGTCTCAAAGCCATGCTTTGCTGGGAGAAGGGAACAGAGGACCTGACTGACAGATGGTTTTTTCACAGCTTATGGGTACATAGCAAGAAAATGTGAAGTGGGTAATGATAATGAACCATTCAAATTCAGAGCCTGCAGTTTACATACTGAAATACAAACCTGGCTGTTCTGTCCAACACTAAGTTGCATGTTCCATGCTGTGCATAAACATCTTACCTGGCCTCTGCAGTGTAGGGAACAGAGATGTGGTGTAACACAATGTGCATTCTAAGCAGCTACTCTAAGCGTTCAGGTCTTAGGGTAAGGGTTGCTAAAGCATAGAGTAATTTGCTAACATCTCACAAAGCTCCAGTTCCTATAACCAAACTCCCAGAACACCAAACAGCTCCTGTGTGATAAAAGTCTTAATAGCTGCTCCTACTTAGATGGTTTTTGTCAACCATAGGTTGTACCAGAGGAATGTATTGGGTTACCAGCATAGGAAATAAGAAAAACAGGCTTTCAATTGTAGCAACCTGAGATGTTGTGTAGAAAATTAAAAGGAATTTTGCACTTAAATGAGGCTTTCCATGCCCATGCAATTGTTTGGAAAGTGAATGTAAATTTTATACATATACTTATGTGTGTATTTGTTTGTTTGTTGAGAAACTTATGTCAAATTGTAACAGACAATGAGTCTCTGAACATGTTTCCAGAAGAAGGAAACAATTTTCTGGCTAGCTTGGTGTCTTTCAGACCAAATAAGATGTTAACCCTTTGGCCAGGCTTTGGTGGGGCATCTATCATTTTACTATGATAAAATCAAAAAACACTAGCTCTTTGAAGTCAGGCAGAAACTCTGCATGGGTGGTTACAGGCAGCTGTGCTGCTCAGGCATGCAGCAACAGTACTGTGGTAATAAATGAACACCTGCACTTTGTGCAGCCCAGGTTTGATCCAATGAGCATAGGAATTCCACAAAAACAGACCCTCTCCCTGACACGTTCAACTTCCACATAAAAGCACTCAGTTGTTGTCAGCAGCTTGCCTTCTGCTTAGGCTTAGTCACTACAGGACCTGATTCTGCAATGTGCAGAGCAAGTCTTTAATGGCACCAGGAAGTCTTATTTCATGACCTGTGAAGCCAACAGCTAAAATACTGCTGAAATGAACGTGATGACAAACAGTGTCTTTTGCTTTCTGCTTCTGAGCAGAGCAGGTGAGGGTTCTTACTGTGTGCCCAGGGGTGTTCAGCCTCCCTGGAGATCAGACCCACCATGAGAAAACAGGCTACTGGGTCCTGCCTGCTGCCTTTGACAGGTTTGTGAGTAATCGCTTGCCTTGCATAAGAGAGCAAGGCACCAGCCCGCTGGGAACCTAGATTTGTACAGTTCTGCAAATATATATATGTATAGGAAGAAGTCAAGTTTTTCCATTTTGTCTAGGATTAGATGTTCTCTGTCAAAAGTTACACAGGCTTTTTCAAGACAAGACAGCAAACTCTAGTGACAAATCGAATAGTAAATATATAACTTGAGACACAGACATACAGATCTGAGTCACGTGCTTTATTCAATTTGTAGTGTAAAAACAAGAGAATGCTTGTATTCAAGCAAAGTTTAATGGGATTGAAAACTTCTCACAATATAGAAAGAGATAAAAAAGAATGTGCTTAAAGATTGGTATTTACGGGCAATGTCATCCCTCCATTCATTCAGCTGATTTCACAATAAAATACAACTTTAAGCAATATTTCTAGGCTAATATACCATAATTCTCTAGATCTGTTTATTGAAAGTGTGAGAATTTGAAATTAGAGAAATGAATTAGTACTGCCTCTGAAGTATTTTTTTTTCTTTTTGTTCCCTGCTATTTTAATAGAGGATGAAATGGAAATTGATTAATTTGACCATTAAAAATATGAATTTTACCATTTGAAAATGAAACTGGTTTAGATTTTTTTGTTTGTTGAGGGGGGTTAGGTATTAAGGTGTGGTTTTGTTGTTTTGGGAGGTTTCATGGTTCTGTTGGTTTGAGGTATTTTTATAATAAAGTGACCTTTTTATAGTTTTGCCAGTAGAAATCTAATGCATATTTGATCACAGACATCATGACAGCATTTTCAAATTTTTTTATGCAGATGACATGCCCAGATCAGAGATCACCTGGGACTTTATTTTCTTTCAGCTCATGTGGACACTAGAACTTGTGATACTAGTGCTGATCTTAGAACAAGCAGGAATAATCACTTTGCTTTCCAGAGGCAGCTTCTAGTCTGAATTTGGCTTCAGGATGCCACCACAGCTAGGGGTGTGATTCCAAGCTGTGACCAGAGATGAGAGCTTCTTTCTGTTCTTGCTACATTAAAAAACCTTCAGGTCAGAGTCCGACTTCTCTCCTTAGTGCTCTTTTCCAAACAAAGCATGAAGTTGTAGGGGAGCTCAGTTTAGGGGATAAATATCTTGGGTGATAAATGTCTTGTGAACCACACGTTGCTTAGTCCTAAAGTGGCAAGGTGTATAAAGCGTTTAATGGAAAACACTAATTTGGACATTTAGAGAAGTTTCCTAAGATATATAAACTTTATTTTTGGAATAGGATTTGTCATAGTGCTACAGTGTAGTTCATCTTCTTTTAAGAGACAATATGATATGCAGAACAAAAGGCAACTTTGTGTTGCTTTGTTTGAATTTCTGTTGTCATAATTAGCATTGTTACAGTCATACAAGCTGATCACTGCAGAGTCTTTACAAGACAATTTGAAATTTCTATCAGTGTGCACTTTGTCCTCCTGAGTGCAAAACAATAGCTGGTCCTTTCAGCCTGGAACTGAATAAGCAAGAGATGAGTGTGCTCAGAGTATGCGTCCCTCTGGACTTCATTGTATTCTTGATCTGCATTCTGTAGAAATGTCATACTCTTGCAGAGGCAGTTCCTCCCCCTCTGATCCTAACTCCTGGCTCCAGTAACTATTTATTATCTTGTAATTTACTGGAGTAACAGCAACTGTGACCCCCTTTCACATATCTGCTGCTACATACCCGACTTCGCGGAGTGAGCTCGTGCGTTTGGCCAGGGTGGTAGAATTTGACACTACGTCATCCATCCAGTCTAAGCTGTTATGTTGAGACATTCAGTTATATTGTCAGTTCTTGCAGCACAAGCTTGGGGTTTTGCCATGGGTCAGAGGCGGGTTACTGTCAGGCCACCAAGCACTGCCAACCTGATTTTCATGTGTGTGTGGGGACTAACCTATTTACTTGCAGAGCACAATCAGCACACAAGACCTTGACTCTCAGCATGTTGCCAGTAAAGTCATGGCATAGGAAACTTTAGAGTCCTGAAAGGTTTCTGTCAATGCTTCTAATATAAATTGTATTAAAACTTGTAGAGGAGTTTCCTAATGTATAGGCTAGAGGTGTTGTCTTGACACGTGGCGTGGGACATCAGCTGCAAACCAGCCCATACTGAGCCCGTTTCCACTCTGCAGCCAGTCTGAACATACAGTCCCTACAGGGAGAACTGTCAGTGGGTTTGTTACTTCTCTGGTAGTATGGTCTCTTTTATGGCTCTAAACCACAGAGAGAGTGGATTGAGAAGTCACTTTTCACGCACCCTGGCAAACTTTCATAGGTAAGCATTATGTTTAATTTAGCAGTCTTATTGGTGCTGGAATTCCAGACACTCTGTTGTCTTTACCAGACATGGAGATTCAGCTTTCATTAGTTTTAAAATCTTTGTGTGTTTTGTACTTAGAAGAGTTGCATGGATTAGCCTTGTGTCAGATACATGGAATTGTTTACGCTTAATGGTTTTACTTACAGGCTGCACCCTGGATGGGTGTGTGTATATAATGCTGTACATTTGTCTGCAAGGGCAGGAAACAGATTGCACAATCATAACACAATAATAAATTGAGATTTCCTCAGAGGTGTTTTTCCAACACCTTACACAGCTTTTCTGCTTAAGTCTATTGCTGCAATTTTAAATTCCTTCAGTTTAGGAGAAAAAACTTTTTCTAAGAACAACTCTGTTGAGACTTTTTTAGAACACACAGCTCTTCCAACAGAATTAAGATACTCCTTGTCTGTGTTTCAGTATGGCCCCTGTGAATTCCTGGAAATTGAAATCTGAATTTTTCCAGCGCTTTGCATTCAGCATTTCCCCAAACACTCTGAACCTTTAGTCAATTCTGAAAGATGCATTTTTAACTTTTTTTTTCAACCTAAAGTGTCCTTTTCACTCCTCAGGGAGTGAAAAAAGGGTTAAACACTTCGAAAATCTGGCTCTGTACATGTTCTAATGAGAGTAGAACAAAAGAGGTTGTCATGAAAACAAAAGAGACCAAAAAGGCATCACACAAAATATTTCATTACTTTGTCAGGATAACTGTGTTGAATTCTGGTCACAAAAACAGTGTGTTTAGTGCACTGTTCCGTGTGTGTATTGTATCTTTGGTAGCTTACCCAGATGGCTCCTCAAGAAGGGACAGAGAATGTTTTCCCGCCTGAAGGCATGTTACAAGAACTACAGGAAAAAAATTACGACGTAGTGTGGGTCTGATTTTAGATCTCATCAAAACACTTATTTTCACACCACTGTATTTTAGTATAAAATGCAGTAATAATCAGCAATTGTGTACAGTGATGAACATATGGATGCTCCTATATTAGCTTCATATTTGGCACTCTTGGTAAGAAGTACTTATTTTGTTGCTGTAGAAATCCAAGGCAAATTTTGCAAAGGTGTAACCCTAAACATTTCATGTGGACCTTCCAGGTCAAACTTAGTGCTGTATGAAAACTGTTGAATCCGATGTTTGCAATTTAGTTCCAAAAAGAATCACATATGTGTTTTAAGACATAGTGCTGAGGGAAGATGGTGTACAAATAAGAAGGTGGAGTGGGTTGTTTCCCTGTGTGAACCAGAAGACTGCGGTTACTATGCTGTGGGACATTAAATAACATGATGTAGACTCATGTGTGTTCTTTGGAAGGTTTCAGTCATTAGGGCTCCCACACAAAGAAATTCTAAACACCCACTCTATCACATTTCAAACTCTGGTTGTTTTATATCTCTGTATCTAAAAGTGCATTTAAATTTAAAACTAAATTTACCTTAGGAGGAAAGGCAATTTTCCCATATTTTATTTGGAGAGAACATTTTATTGCAAAATATTTTATCTTTGAATTCCAATTTAGAATGCATAAAATTGTATAATTCAATGTTTTATACTGTAGTAGGGAAGAATTGGGAGCGGAATTAGGAGGATAAAGTGCTCATTATCTGAAAAGCAGATGGTGCTCAGCTGGAGTATAAGCAGAACAATCTTGCTTAGCCTTGTCTTTTAAAGGTTTTAAAGGACAGCCCCAGAAAGACACTCTTAAAAAAACCAAAGATTTCTACCTTTGAGGTCAATTCAGATGGAAGGGCTATTAGTAATTTTTAGGGATCTGAGTAGGTGGGAGAGATGTTCTATAAGCTGGGGAAATCTCATAGTAATCAGACTTTGATCTTAAAGAGACACCGCATCTTTGATTGCACAGTCAGGCTCAACACTCATTTTATGCCCCTGCATTGTTTGCAAAGGACACCTGACTTCACTTCTGTTTTATTTAAACAAATTAAATTATTTCATTTGACTAATTGGCTGTACAAGAAAGCAGATAACTTTTTCTGTTCACGAAAAAAAAAAAGAACCTTGGAACTGGGATTCCCACACCCCACCCCCCCCACCAATAACAAGCTAAGTAGAATATGTTTGCTGCCTAGGGGATAAAGAATAACTTCTGGTGGCAAAACACAGTCTTTTCCAATGCCCATGGTTTGAATAAAATCTAGGAAGTTTTACATTTGGAAATACATTAATGAATTTTTGGCTTTACTTGTTGTGATTTTTTAAAATATTGTGATTATTCAGTCTGTTCCTCAATATTCAAGTTGAAACAATATAGTGAAGGTTTATCAATCTAATAAAAGACTTTCATAAGTCAGTTTCTGTGTTGTGTGGTTTTTTTTTTAATGTTCCTGCCTGCATTCTCACTGCCAGGTAGATGGAGATGTAATAAACAATAATCAGAATGCACAATCTTTCTAATAAAATCACCACATTGTGAATAGAGTCTTAGTATCCTCTGTATTATCTTGCATGACTGTAGAAAATGAATGGCCACTCTGTGATCTATAAAGTACATATCACCTTCACTTCTTCAGCTCTATTATTTCAATTGCTTTCCCATTTTCTGGCATGGATAAAATCATCAAGAAAAGGAAGAACACATCACATATTTCTAGTATATAGTGCCATTTTAGAAAAGAATGCTTGCTAGATTAGCTGACTAGTTCCAAATCTGGAACGTGAATCTCTGTGGGTTTAAAGCATCTCACAGATGAGCACTATGCTGGTTATCATACTTCAGTTTTACAGGGTGGTAAATGCTTTCCTGCCTCTCTGCCTCTGAAATATGGCCATTGTCATTGACTACATCTGTCAAAATGACTGAGATTAATCTTAAAATATCTGTCAGATGACTGAGGACACTTCTGTTTATGTCTGCAATGTTCACTACTGTACTTCTATCTTCCAAAGTCAGTCATATCATCACAGTCATCAGAAAAACTGACATTAATAAGGACTGTTGCTTGAAGTTGCAGGAAAGATATGACAGATTCAACAGTCTGTAGAAAATAATTCTCACTCTGGAGATGCTCTGTTGAAGGAGAGAATCAGGAAGTAACAAAAAAACTGATGTAGGGTGACCCAGGCACTGTTCAGGCTGTACCTCTTTTACAGAAAACCACCAGGCTATAATACTCCTGAAGTCAGCAAGAGTCTCTCCTGTCTTCAGCAGAACTTGAATACTACCCAAAGACTTGTCAGTGGTTAAAGCTGTCAATCCAGCAAGCTTGTCATTGGTGACTCATCACTCATTTCTATTTAGAAAATTTTAAACTCATAAGACACTTTTAAAAAATCTTTTAATTCTATAGACTACATTAAAATAAGGCAGAAGAGTTAAAACTGAAATACTATGGACAAAGCATACACTTTCACATCCACATTTGATAAGGATACGAAGATTTTAAATAAATAGTAAACAAATGCAAACTTATTAAGATAATAATGTAAAATATTTAATACATCATAAAGCACTGTAATAAAGCAGAGAATTTCAGAATTTCTAGATAGCTTTTGGATAAAGGAAATGGTTGTGTTAGAGAATATCTCTGGGCTACTGATAACTGAAAGGTTTTTTCTGCTAAGATTAAAAAAACAGTAATTGTACTATACCTTCTAATATGAAATCTTAAAAAAGAGAAAGGAATTTTTAATCTTAGAAAAAATGTGAAACTAATTAAAAATGTTGATTTAAAAAATTTGGCTGGACTTTATGTTGGGATCTCATGTGCCAAAGTCAGCTATGTCTATGTCCCTCACTGCAATTCACAGACTTCTGAGACTTACTTTCACTCAGAAAGAGATACATCTTTTCTGTATAGTTTAAAAAAACTCCCATAATTCGGAAGTATTTAACTTTCTACCTTTGTTAGGCATCCCTGCAAAGTCTGTCATTGCCACTGCATTTACTTCTTACAGGAGCCAAAGAAAAACTGCAGTGTGACCTTGCTATCACCATCACACAGCACATACTTGGAATTAAAAGTTGTAGCTGTGCTATGATGCTCTGCTAGCTACATAGAGACATAAACAAGTAGTTAGCTGCTTGGTTAAACTCCAGAAATTTAAACCAGAAATTTAAAACATGCATGTTTTTGTACTTGTTCCTAGGATCAGACAGATTGCAGGGTAAGGGAGCAGAATAAGCAGGATTAAGTGGTGCTATGTTACTCAAAGTCCTTCCTTTCCATCTCCTCCATATTAGATTTATCCAGTCTAGTTCACATTATGGTGGAAATGCTTTGACCCTTGATATCCTTTGTCTCTGTTTCACTTATTCTTTTAGATTTTTTGTTAACCAGTTGAAGTGGAACGGGCTAAACTCTTCAAAATAGATTAGCCCTGAAAGGTAAGTCTTTAAGGAAAGCCAACACCAGCAATGCTCACAGAATCATGCTCATCTAGAAATTATTCCACTTGCAGTGATGTAGTTCTCTCTTTACAGGAACTGCTGGCTCAGGAATGACCTTTCCTAAACTGTGTCCTAAATTACACAGTGACTCAGAGGACTGCCTGATTTCACTGACAGACAGCTATCCGGCAATAGCTTGAATTGCTGGATATCCAGCAATAACTGGATAGTCACCACCACTTCAGTCAAAGCAAAGACATCAGCTAACGTAAAGAGCTGTTTTTCAGAGAAATCCCAGAGCAGCCAAAGAAAGGAGCAGCTGTAGTGAACTTTATCCTGTTTAGCAACAGCATACAACATCTTGCATTTCTCTACCAAGATTTTCTACAACAAGATGGTAGGTGTCACTAAGAATTGCCTGTATGGAAACACACCAGACTTTCTTCTTAATTCCTCTTTCTATGCCCCAGACAATGGAGATTAAGTGGAAGTAGGAGTAAAAATTCTTGTTTCAATTTGTATCCCATATAATTTCTCTGCTTTTTCATCTGTCTCTTTTGATGGATCTTACTTCCTCACATAACACACACCTCATTTTCCCTTTTACAGCACAAAACCAACCATGCCTACAGGGTTAAGGATACCACTAAACAGCAATGTTATACTGTCTCCTTTTCTGTGGGAGCACCTCACAGGCTGGAATGTCCAACCAGCTGATTTTGAGGTCATGGTGGTAGCTGGCTGAGCATTTCCTATCAAAACCACATCAAGAAGTAACACTGGGAGCTACTTTCTGATCTGGTGGCTGGTGGGCCATTTCTATGTATTATTCCTTAAGATGAGTTTTAGCTTTTTTTGTATTTCAGTGTCACTGCTGGGAAAAACACCTGTAAATAAAGCCTGAGCTAATACATTCACAAGGCCAAAGGGTTGTATTATCTCTTTTCTAATTTTCTAATTCAGCATGATGACCTAACAGACTGAAAGCAGAAGGGATACTGGAGTTAATGAGTGACTAGGAAGCAGGACTTCAGAGAGGATCACTAGAAAGGACACCTGGTATCGGACTATATGAAAATCTGTTGGCATCTTCAGGAGTCACAGAAGTGCTGGTGACTGCCTTCGGGGTGACAGAAGCTTTCTTACCTTCAAGCCAATATGTGACCATGTCTCCTTTCCCCTAAAAAAGAATATTAGTCATGGTGCTATAAACTATCTGTCATTTATGAAATAATTTTCTTACTACAACCCAAAACAAGTCCCAAAAAGAGAAATATGTGCTTGTCAGCCACTTTACATAGAAGAAAAATGAGGCATAAAACCTTTTCTTAAAAGTTAATAGCAGCAGTATCAATTAAAAAAATTCTTTGAAGTCCCATCCAAAACTGGGCCCACACATATGTTAATTCTCTTGTGGAACTCACATGATGATTTGTGATGTCTCTGAAGGATCTTCTTTGATTTCAAGCAGTTGTGACAGTGAATGTGCCATGCAGGACTTCCAAGCTTAACTAAATCCTTTGACTTACCAGGTTTGTCCCATGAACAAGTCCATGGCATTGGTCCTGGCTTAAAATCTGAACATGCTCTCTTCAGGTACAAAAATTAGTCTAACCAAAGCACTGTGAGATATAGAGGACTAGAAAATACAGGGAACTGCGTGGATTAAAATTCAAGGACTCCAGAGTACTTTCACACTCTCCTCTCTGAAAAGCTGAGTATAAACGTTGCATACACACCTTGACTTGTAAATTCCCACGGCATACTAACACATACTCTCCAATCTGCTCCAACAGCTGGTATGCACTTGAACTGCACTGTATTTTAAGAGCTGGAAGGAAAGATAAATATCATATTAGTAAACAATTTATACATCTAAGACAGATGCATCTCCCAAAGTGTGTCAAAAATTTCAAGACTCATTAAAGAACTCTCCCTTGGGTTTTTTTCCCCAAGTCTTTCCTTCCATTCCTTGTTATTTGTTATTCAAAATGCTCCAGTATCCTGGCCTGTTTGTAAAAGCTTCTCAGGATAAATATGGGGCTGTCAACAAACACTACTCTTCACATATTTTTGTACTCTTCAGAATTGTCTATCTGTGCTACTGATGAGCATCCTCTTCATCTGGTGAAGAAAACCATACAGTTCTACTTCCTGGTCAATAAAGAGGCAGTGCTTTCTAAGCCCCTTTAGTTTTCAGCCAAGTCTAAACACTAGAGAAACAGCCACCATTGCTCTGACTCCAAACCTGTAATTTAAGACAGTTGGAAGAGATGATATTAACATAACTCCACCAATTTTTTAGCATTGTGATTTTTCCTTAGCTGAAATTTTTATCTTCATATAAACCATGTCAACCTCATTTGTCTTGCCTTTTGCAAATGATGGAAGAAGGACCAAGAAGGACAGATAGAAGAAATTCTACTTTTGCTGGAAAGCAAAATTTTGCCGAAATTAAAAAAAAAAATTTAAAAGGTTTTTTTCACCTGTAACATTCTGTGACACAGAGTCAATCATTATTCTTTTTGTTTAAAAAACATCAGGTGATAGTAGGACTGGCTAAGATTGTCTGATTTTGTTATATTAGAAAATGACAGTTCTATAATGTCCACTTTTGTTTGTTTAAATGTTTTTTAGGGTTTCAGAACACTGCCTGTAGATCAGGAGATCTATGTCTCAGATAGATACATATCTCAGAACTATTCTTTGAAGATACATTGTAGTTCAACTTGTCATCTTGCTTGAGAACAAGACACTAGCACTCAAATTCCAGGTGATAGAAAGTTTTGTGTGCATTGCTAGTAATGAATCTATTTTAAAGCAATCATCTTAGGATTAAAACTCGGTAATGTAATTTGAGGTCCTCGGATGTATGTGGCCAGAAAAAGAGGGAGAGAAAATAAATGCTTGAAAGATAAATGCTCTGTCTTTATTTGTAAGTCTATCAGGCTGATGCACCATTGGATAAAGAGACTTGCATATAGAACAAAAGATAACCTATGAATGATGGAAGCAGATTTTGAAGGTATTAGTTTTAAAGGAGTTCAGATAAGATGACACAAAGAACATGAAAGGAGTTATCTGGGAGATTGACAAAAAGAAAATGAAGTTATATGTGTTCCATCCAGGTTAGCATTTGCTTTGGAAAAATAAAAATTAAGAGGAATGGATGAGAAGCAATGGATGCTAGTGATTCTCAAATCCTTTCAAATCCATCATTTAGGACCATTCCCCTGTCTTTTTGCCTTGTTTTTAGAGGATTGTGATAAATGTTGAAAGCATCAGTTTTTACCATTAAATTAAACTTGAAGAATCTTGTACGTGCCTAGTTCATTTACAATGCATGACGATGTGAGCCGTAAAACTACTCAGCTTTCTTTCATGAATGTTAGGAAAAAGGCCATCAAGGTTCTGTGATGTTGAATCACTAAATCAGCCAAAATATTTCAGAATCTGAGTTTCAAATGTTCATATTAGCTAAAGACAAAGTTTTCTAAGTAAACTTGGAGCTCTGTTATCTCTTAGGAAGAAGCAGTGAGAATACCTTCACAAAATTTCTGTTTAAACTCTATCTAGAGGGCCCATACATAATCTTCTGTACTGGTTGAACAAAGACACAGCTCCCATGACATCCTACGGTTTCTTGTGTTCTCCGTTAGAAAAAGTTATCAGCAGCAAAAGAGGAGTAATGAAAATATTCCTACCATAAATCCAGCTGAGTGCCAGGAACACATAGAAACAGTGAACAGAACCACTTGCCTCTCATTTTGTTTTACTCCAACCTTTTTTTACTGTAGAGAATTTCAAGGCCACAAAAATCCCTTCCCAAGGCTTGAGAAATAAGGGGATCTGATTGCAAAAACAGTTGTAGAGAATATCACTCAAATAATTTGTCCCTAGGCAGACTGGACCAAGAAATCAAGAACATCTTTACAGGATTCAGAATCATTTGAATAGGTCAGGACTCAAAACTCAGCCTAACATTTTTTAAGAACTAATTTAGAAATTATTAAAACCCCATCTGCAGTTTGTTCCTTATTACCTTCACTGGTAGATTCCATCCTGGAAGCTGTGTTCACAGTATCTCCAAATAAACAGTACCGTGGCATTTTGGTTCCAACAACTCCAGCTACAACTGCCCCTGTTAAGAAATGGAAAGCAAGAAATTTTGTGTTTATAAATCACATAATCAGTCACACAGTCTTCTGATTTCTTCCTACACTATCTTAAATCTAATTCATCAAGCAGATGAAGATTGAGTATCAGTATTATCTTTACATGGGTTACAAATCTGATTTACAAGTGATTTAAAACATAGAAGATATGATTTCTTGGTAAGACAATGTACACTGATTAGCTGGCAGATGCTGGGCTGCACAGGACATGTCCAGCTCTGGCCATCTATCAAGAAGGAATTGCAATCATACATCAGATTTAATCAGGGAGCTAGGAGTCTGAGAGTGAAGGCTAGATCAGATTGTCAAGAAACAACTCACTGTTTTTAGAAGAGAACAGCTGGTAAGAACAAGTATCAGACACAGAATGGCAGTTCTAACTCATATCAGCAAAGGCATGGGGGATATGAGATGTTTCCAATGTTGTATTCAAAATTAGTACCAATATTCCATGTATCCAGATATAAATTATTCTGTTGGGATGACCTCTATGTTGTGTATCAAAAAATTAACTGTGTATCAAAAAATTAGCTTTATTTTTAATGGAGAGGAAATGGCCACAACAGACATATTTGTAAGGTGAGAGAAGACTCTTTTGCAGCTTTCTCAACATACCTGAATGTATTCCTGCTCTTATCTTTAGAAGGGTATTAGGCTTGTGTGGGATCTTAAAAGTCCTGCAGACATCCAGAAGGTCTAAAGCCATGCTTGCAATCTCACCAGCATGAAGGATCCCATTCTCCTTGGGTACTCCCGACACCACCATATCTTAACACAACAATGCAACTGGGTTAACCTTTGGCATTACATGTAGATTTATTAAAGTATGGTGCCTACAGTAAAAAAAATTAAAAAGGAAGAAATCCTATTCCTTCATATCCCAAGGCACAGTTGTGCCTACTGAGCAAAGAAAACCATAAACAAATGAATGCTAGGGCAATGGTTCATGTGTGGAATTACCTTAGGTATGAAAATTTATGCATTTCCTTCTTATTTTGACATGAGATTTACTCCCTCCAATCCGTTCTCTCTTCATCCTCCCCTCCACTGAGAATGGTTAAAGTGGGACAGGCAGTGCAAATGTGGCTGTTCAGTGTCTTCTGTCATTTGGCAAATATTATTAAAAAAGGCAATGACTCCAACTAGCGCTTCCTGCACTACGCTTTAAAAACTGGTGATGGGATTTTGGGGTCCTAGAGTGCTGAGCTGGACAACCATGAGAATGATGAACTCCCACTAAACCCTGAACTTATGTGGGATTTGCTGCTCTGTAAATCTATGGGACGTGATAGGATTCATCCCATAGTACTCAAAGAACTGGTGAAATCATTGTAAGATTTCTGAAAATGCTTTTTGAATGGTCATGGAAATCTGGAGTGGTCCCATTCAACAGGAAGCTGGCAAATCTGTCAGCTTTCAAGAATGGCAGAATTTCTTCTGTCAATTCTTTCAAGAATTTCAAGAATGGCAAGAGGGATGACCCTAAATACTACAGGCCTGCCACTTTCACTTCAGTGCCCAGCAGAATTTTGGAGAACATTTTTCTGGGAGGTAATGAAAAATACCTGAAGGACAACATAGTCATTAGTCACAGCCAGCATGGCTTCATGAGCAGAAAGCCCTGATTGGCACATCTGATTTTCTTTTATGACATGATAACCCATCTAAGTGATCAAGGGAAGCCAGTTGATGTTATCCTTTTGGATTTCAGTAAAGTTTTCTGTATAGCTTCTCCCAGGATCCTATGGCTTCTGCCAGGATCAAACTGTCTGGCACACAGCTGGATAAACACACCATGTGATGGGTGAGCAACCGGATCACAGGTCAGGGACAAAAGGTTACAGTGAACTGGGGGACACCAGACTGGTCACCTGTAACTGGGGGGTTCTACAGGGCTACAGGGCTCCATGCTCAGCCCTGTGCTCTTCAACAGCTTCATCAATGGCACGGACACAGGACTGGAAGGGTTAATAAGTCTACCAATGCTACTAAATTGCCTCACAAGCAGAAAGGCCCTGCTAAGAGACCCTGAGAAATCAGAGGACTGGGCAATCCCCAACTTCATGTTTAAGAAGGAAAAGTATTAGATTCTGCTCCTGGGATGGGGCAACCTTGGATGTTCAGACAGACTGGGAAAGGAGAGGCTGGAAAGCAGAAATGAGTGCAGGAAAGGGACCTGGGTGTCCTGGTTGAAGTTGGACATGAGTCAGCAGTGCCCTGGGGATCATCAGGTACAGCATCACAGCCGAGCAAGGGAGGGGATTGTCCCGCTCTGCTCTGCTCTGTGGAAGCCTTGCCTCGAGTGCTGGGGCCAGTTTTAGGTGCTACAATATAAGAAATATATACATATTGAGCTGTTAGATAGTGTCCAAAGGAGGCCACGAGGAAGGTGAAGGGCCTTGAGGGGAAGCCAGGTGAGGAGTGGCTGAGGTCACTTGACCTGTTCAGCATGGAGGAGACTGAGGGCAGACCTCACTGCAGGTACAACTTCTTGTGAGGGGAAGAGGAGGGGCAGGCACTGATCTCTTCTCTGTGTTGACCAGTGACAGGACCTAAGGGAATGGCCTGAAATTGTGTCAGGGTTGTGTTTTCACCCAGAAGGTGATTGGGCACTGGAAGAGCCTCCCCAGAAAATTGGTTACAGCAGCAAGTCTGACACAGCTCAAGAAGCATTTGGACAACGTTCTCAGGCACATGGTATGACTCTTAAGGATGGTCCTGTGCAGGGCCAGGAGTTGGATCCTATGATCTTTGTGGATCCCTTCCAACCAGGATATCCTATGATTCTTTGATTCTGTTACTGTATAGGGCAAGAAGCTGGTCTTTTAGGGGTCTCTGGGGTGCATTTGTTCAGAAATTTTATGCTCAAGAATGTGTTAAACAGTTCCATGGAGAGAAAAGAGTGGACTTTTTGTTTCCCATCTCTTACAGGAATTCTGTCTGTCTCATTCAAAAGCCCTGTTAAATTTTCCTTAGGTTTTACAGAACTCAATTTTAATCATAGTCTATCTGCAGCAGATTGCCATGGTAGCAAATATAAAGCCATTTTCCTACGAAAGAAAAGATGCAAAAGAGAAGAGGCAGTCAAGCCCCTACAATGTATTAGGAGAAAGAAGATTGTTATGGTCTTTGCAAAAAAGACAGATAATAAAGCTTAGAGTATGGCATGTATGATCCCATGTAGAAGACAATTTTTTTAGTTGTGTTCCCATGACACAGAAGTTGCCAGTTGGGATTAATGTGCTGTCAAGACTTAAAGTCAGACCTCACTAGTAATATGAACCAAATAAACAGCAGCAGTATTTTACTCCATTAATTTATCCCATTCACAACACTTTTTAACCACACAAATGATTAAATGTAGTCAGGAAAATATTCCGAAAGTTTGCTAGGGCTCTGCTAGACCTCATCTCCTAATTGTTTTATTTGGTCTTCCCAGTGGTAAGAAGCTTTCCAAATCTCCTTCAACTGTTCTTCCTTGTCATTGGAGAGTCTCTATCCTGATGCCCCAGGCCTCTTCACCATCCGCAGCACAAGGAACTTACAGGCATCTCCTATTGTCTCCACCTTATAGACATCATAGTTATCTATGATTTCATCAAAAGTGGTATAAAGCTTGTTCAAGAGATCTACCACTTGGTATGGTGTGCTGCTGCTGGACAGCTCAGTGAAGCCAACAATGTCACTGTTAAAACACAACAGAAAGAGCATAATCATCCACTGCCCTAATGGTTGCTGATTAGTAATCTTAAAAACACAGTAAAAATTTCTCAATGCAATTACATCAAGCTTCTCTTTTCAATAATTCTTGCGCTAAGATTCTTATTGGATAGTTTTGTCTTCATTTACTTAAATTTACAAAAGACTCCTTCTATTTAAAAGGACAGACTGACCTAAGTCTTTTTGCTTAGCAGTGCAGTAAAGCATTACTACAGGTAGACATTAATCTGTAACAGACTAAGCAGTCTTCCGTTTTGGGTTATGTATAAATTAAAAAAAAGGGAACTTAATATCTGTTCTTTTATGACAAGTGAAGGCATGCCATTTGTATGTTGTTTCCTGCACGCATAAAAAAATTAAAACAGTAAATCTATGTGGATTCTAAGGATAGACAAATTTTCTTTTCACAGGCTAAATTGTGGATTCTTTTCTTAGACCTATTTTATGAAACATAGATTCATGCATGTGTAACACATGTAAAAGTGATGTGCTGCTGTTTTGTAACAGCTTCGGAGTAATGACATTTTTTACTTAAGTAATTCTAATGAATAATAGGGAGAGAGTATGAGAAATTTGAAAGACAATTTTGTAGAACCACCTATTACAATAGGTGGCAGTTTAGATAGAAATTCTGAACTCAGTTAGGAGTTTCACCTCCACTAGAAGCCTAGGAGTTTCTTCTATAAGAGACAGTTCTAGTCCTATCTTTCATTTTTTATTTACCTGAAGAAGATGGTGGCACTTGAGTAACTTTGAGCTTGTGCCTGTTTTCCCTGCCTGAGATCATCTGCTACTTGTTTTGGCAACATACCTGTTGTAGAAAGTAGAGCATTGTAATCTTTTTACATGGATAAAAGAACATAATAAACACAACATGCTGGTTTAAATGCACAAAAATGTTCATAAATGCAAAATATTATGAAGGTGAAAACAAACTTTGGCATCAAAATCTGCTCTTCTGTAATGTGAGAATTCACAATAAATGTTACTGATAACACATCCAGATTCTTCACATGGCCCATAACTTTTAGGCCAAACAAACCAGTATCTATAAATTTAAAGAAAGAGTAAGGTTAGGTTCTAATGGTGTGATCTGGGATTTTACTGGTTCTCTCTTTCTGAACTCTTAACTCTTTGCTCGTGCTTTCTACCTATGTTAGGTTTGTTTACTATCTCTTCCCTGTTTTGTTTTTTTTAAATTGTATTTGTTCCCCCTATCTTGAACTTTCACATCCCTTTGTTTTTTGCTTTCTTACATGCTATTCCCATCTCTTTATGCCCTTTTTTCTTACAGAGTTCTGGAACATTCACTGCCAACAAAAGCAACTACCATTCCACAACATTTATAACTATGTAAAAGCCTGCCACACCAAGGCAAAGTCAGAGCAATACGGATTTTGGGCCATAGCTCTCAGATGAATGTACTGACTTCTAGGGGGGAAATACAGAGAGTAGCTAAATATCTTTCCAGCTTTGCAAGAAACAAGTATATTAATTTGTTGTTAGCTAAATGTTACCTATTAAATAATCACTTATTAAAGGGTTCTTGTTTGTAGTTAGAAAGCTGAAATAAAATTATTATTGAGAAGATATCCAGAATTTTTTCTTTATAACTTACTATACAACAGACGATCAGTCTTCTGTTTTTCATGCATTAAATCTTGGGTTCTCTCAGAAACCAATATCTCCAGATGTTTGTTATATTTCTCCATCTAAATAACAGAGAAATTTGTAAAATTTTTCAGAAATTCATCTTTTTTCTGAAACATATGCCTAGCTGGATAGGATTTAAGTATTTGAATGATTCTACTTTGAAAACATTCAGAGATAAAAAAGGAACACAGGCCTAAGATACATAACACTTTTTTACAAAATACAAAGATCAGGTTTGTCCTCAAGTAAATTTATGAATTTAGACTTGAGGTTGCTGCTTACACACAAAATAGCAGAAGGCTATTTCAAGCTTTTCAAATTTCATGCAAACTTGAGAATCCAAATCCAATGCAGAGAGCAACTTACAGACAAAAATCTTAACAAAACGAAAGGTAACTATGTCTTAAACTTCTATCAAAAACTCACAATACTTTCATAAACTATCTTGCTATGCTAGTCTGTGCTTTTCTTTTGCATCCCTCCTCTGTGTGAGGCTATAGTCTGGAGGCAGGGATCTTCTTTCTCTGCTGATGGGCTTGAGATACTCTGCTCAAAATGATTTATAAACATGCTATTTGTAGCATGCAGGGATTCTATGTCTCTGCTACTGTAAGAGCACTGGGCCACAGGAAAGGGGAACTATAGTTTGCAAACAACATTTGACAGACAAAAAAATGTTCAGCCCAGAAGAAGCTGAGAAAGTTAAAAAACTGAATGAGAAGAAAAGTTGGGTTCCAAGCAGAACTACAGCTACAGTCACCCCAACAGAACTGAACAAATAACTGTGGATATTTTTCCCAAACAAGGGGTGTAAGATTTAAAAAAAACCCAAAAACCTGAAGGACTGAGGTTAAAATTATTGAAAACTATCAGACTGGATTGTATTAAAAAGCTAAATTTACCAGAGTCATCATCATGTCAACAGGGCTAACGGGATTCATCTTGTACAACATTTTTTTGACTTGTTCAAATGTAGGCCTTTGGGATGGATTATTTTTTCTGCACCTTTCAATTAACTGCAAAAGGGAAAGAGAGTGAGAAAAGCAAACAGCCTTTTATTATTTCAAGCACAAGCAGTATTTTAAGTTAATACTTCTGTTTTCTTGGTGCCAGCTACCTATATGAAGGTCTATCTGCAGTTGGTGAAGTGTCAGAGCCATACTGAAGCCTCTGAAGTTCTGCAGACTTTTGCTGAATGAAGGATATTAGTTCATGAAAATGCTGCTATGGGAAATCATGAGTAAGATATACACGTTCCTTCTGCTGAGCTCTGCTTAAGCTCTTGTCTTGTGCTGTAAGAGAGTTATGCTGTTGGAGTCACATACTGTTTTCAGAGGACTTCTCTGTACACTTCTCTGTACACTTCTCTGTAAATTTGACAAAAGATTAAGAGCTGAAGTACCCCTTAAGAATGTTAACTTCTGATTAAAAAACAGTGCTGCTAAGGAGAAGTTTTTTTACATTTATGTTGCTACAAACCAGCAAAGGTGAATTATTTTGCGCTTAAACTGAAATGAGGATGACCCCATCTTATTCTGATTTAATTAAACTGGGGGTGGGCGGTGTACTTTATTGAGGCTACTGAAGAGAAAGGCATGTTGCATAAGAAACAAACCAAACTCATAATTTGCTTGAGACAGACTTCATTATGTGATAGCCCTCTGTCAGTAAGCTAGATATTACTAACATAAAATATGTATGGAATTCAACACTTTATAATAAAACGAAATTGCACAAAAATCAATGATTGAATATTAAAAACATAATCTATTACACTGGAAACTGGAGAGAACAACTGAATTCTTCATTGTCACAATAACAGGGTTTTTATTAAGGATATTAGATGTTATCACTTTGCCTGTTTGAGATGCACTTCTTGATTTCTGGGTTATTTATATTTATCAAAGATATTGTTGCCATAAAAATTCTATGACATGTTGTAAATTCACTTCAATAAATTATTTTTGTCCACAATATTGTACTTTACTCACAATTTTTACTTTACTTACATTATTTTATTTTACTCACCTCTACATAATCTGCGGGACATGGGCAAGAATTCTCAGCCTTTCCTGAAATGCATTCTGCCAAAGGTGGGCACCAAGAATATTCAGCTGAATGCACATCATCTTTCTAGAGAAAAGGGGATTAAACAACGTTGAAACAAGTGTTATGGTTCTCATGACAGACACTGAAAATATATTACTATTATCATCATCACTTTTATAACATCTTCCCTATCACTTCTGAGTCAGCTTTTTTACATAAGTGCACAACGGAAAAGAAAGGATTAAAAAAATATATAACCCAGTCTAAAATGGGTCACCTTTTTGAAAAGCTTCTTCATGGCTTTAATCTTAGTGTTTATATGACATAAACACCTTTTGAAACAAATGAATACCAGGCAAGATATTGGGAAACCTTAAGGAGACTACAAGGACTATATTAGTCTATTATCACAACTGTGAGGACTGGAAAAATAGTAGTTTCAAGTCTTTTTTATTACAATATTATATTATTTCACAGAGAACATGGTTTCATATCCAGACTATCTGTTTCCAATTTCAAGGTGCATTCCTTTTGTGTTTGCCATTTAGCAGTGATCAAAAAACATATGCAAAACATATATTTTACTCATGGAGAGCAGCTAATTTGCTTTCCTAGATTATTCTTTTTACTGCAAGATTCCACTTAAAGGGTCTGTAAAAGACAGGAAAAGAAGAAGCAAGGGAAAAAGAAAGATATTAATACATACATTCTCTCTGCATCCACCCAGCCATTAAGCCACACAAAACTAATCGAAAGGCAGTTTGGAGCTACATTATTTTTATCATATATTCTTCTTCAAAAAGCTCTGAAATGGAAAACTGGTAGACCTATGAGGAAACCCTGATTGCATGTTCCATGGGAACTGAACTGGCATCCATAAAATCATGAGGAAAATGCATGTTCATAAGGTAACTCAAAGGTACAGTAAATCAAAATTTGGTTTATCTTCAGCAGAAACAGAATCAGAGTTGTCATGCAAATTCTACAAATTCTATTCTCTAAGATAGTTCATCTTTACTTACTGCCAGAGGGTCACTTCTTGTGGCAATTTCTAGTAAAATGATGGCATAACTGCAGAATAAAAATGAAGAAAAATCTTAATTCAAAAACAGTTAATTGAATCAGTGATTTCTTCTTTTCATGATTTCTTACTCCTCCCCATTCTATGGCTGAAATCCCAATATCTCAAAAGGTAGGATGGCAAGGGTGTTGCTACTTGTTACTGCTTTGTGTTTTCAGGGATTTGTTACTGAATATTTCATAGCATTTGCCTCTCACAGTTATAGGCCCCAGAGATGTTTGAGTTTGATGTACAGCAAAGCAATTCTCTCTGTAAGTATTAATGGAATCCAGAGGTGATATGTCCAGGTTTATGCACATGATTCCTACCAGTTAAACATAAGGGTCTGATTTTTGCTCCAGTCAGGGGTCCGAAGCAGATTCAACAGAATCACCAGTGGGGGGAGTGGTTTTTCAGCCACCAAAAAGACTGCTGTTTTAGAAAATTTTCATAAAGTCTGTGATGACATTGTGTGTCCAGAGGAGATATTTTATAGTAAGCATTTTTGTTTGTTCCTTCTGAATTACATTCCTGTGGTCATTATCTTCCTCAGTTGAACTAAGATCCAATATGTTCATCAAGGATGAAAAATGGAAAAATTCAGTAGAAGTAAAGAATTTAGTCTTTTTTCTGAACTCATTGGAGATCTTCCAGAGCAGTGATCTCTTAGAAGCAAGAACTTCCTTCAGCAAACAGGCTGGATAAAGATGTCTCTTTATATAGTAAAACTGTGTAAGTATTTATGCCTGCATGCCTCTCAGCTTTGTAACATTTATTTTTTTAGAGAATATTAGTTTTCAATCTGTTGTGTCACTAATGGTTGCACTGGTCTGTAAGATATTCTGTTGGTAACACAATATGTTTATCTGGTCTGTGAACCACCATTGGAAAATAAAATAATGCATATAAAACACGATGAATAATTTAGAAATTAATCTGATGATAATTTTATATTAATTTTGTGGTGATTTGGTAGGAGAAAGCAAAATCAATCCTGGTAAGGCAGCAAAGCTAAAATATTTCCACAGGTAATAATTAGATGATAGTAACTCCGATAAAGTAGCATTGATTTAATTAATCTTCAGCTGAACTGCCCAATAAAATTCATTACCCATTGTGGATAGTGAAATTCATGTGATGATTACAAATGAAGAAAAGCCAGTCTAGGAGAAACTGTGACTGGAAGCAGCCTCTTCAGCTCAAAACAGGAGCTAGCTTCATGCTTCTGTTCTCATTCCCATTTTAGTTTTCCCATCTGACCAACACTTTCCTAGAGAACTTTAAAAGCAAGTGATTCATCGGTAAGAGCACACTAAATTACAAGTCCCTCTCCCACAGTTTCTACTAATTTTTTATTTGGACTTCATCTTCAAGAACATTAATGGAATATTTGCACAGATAAAAATGGAGGATTTCAAAACTGGGTCAATGCTGCCTGACCAGTGAGGCCAAATACATGTATCAGGAAGGCTTGCCTCCTGCTCATAAAATCAAAAATAAAATTTATAAAATGCAAATTCTAAAGAACAGCCCAGATAAGAAGACAATGGTACAGGGTACTTCTCTATCTTCCCTGTCTGCATGTTGCTCTTCTCCCTTTTTTGGTGTGATCTCTCACTACTTTTACTTTTTTTAATCAAGAAATTAATAACTGCAGTGCCACAAAAGAAGATATAGGTTTTTCAAACTTGTGTGTAGGACAGCAAGATAAATCCAGGAAACATTCACTGAATCTGTCAAAAGTTCATTGTAGACATATAGGATAAGAGCAAATCAGATCTTAGGACTATTTAAAGGGGAACCCTTAGCAAGGTGTGCCTTCAAGAGGCAAAGTTGCCTGCAAAGTCAAATAATGATATCTATCCAGAACAGGATCAAACAACAAGCCAAGAAAACATTTTCTGGGTTACATTTTGACTGCAGGGCAATGGTAAACTGGAATGTATAAGACAATCCTAAAATTATTGTTTATTTGGAGCACAGTTCTTTCAAAGATTACTTCATGTTGAAAAAGTACAAACCAATACAGAACAAACTAAAATAGCCAGAAATACCAACACAATCCCAAACTGCCTTAGCTGAGCTATTTTGGAGAAAATTCTAAGGACATATTTAATGTCCTATAGGCAGAAATACTACTGAGATTTGAAGTTCTTGCTCAGTTAATCTGATAGAATAGATAAAAAGCACACTGTATATGCAGATATTTGTTTACAGTTATGTTCCTACTTATCTGAAAAGTGATTGGATAGAAGCAGCCCACCACTGGGAGGGAAAGCCACTGGAAAGCAATCTTCTATAAAGGCCTTCAAATGGAAAGGAATGGAGCTATTTGCTAGTGCATCCAATTTTTCCCCCATTCTCTTTATTTTTCCACTGTAAACCAAATATTGTCACCATGTATATGCCTCCAAATAATTGTATTGACATTCAATAACAGAATTACAGGATGCATGTGTGCATTATGACATTCTAGAACATTGATGCTATTAACTTCTAAAGTATTGCCATTGTTGGAAATAATTCTACTTTTCATGACAAACAACAACAGAAAAAAAGGATAATTAGATAATAGCAGATCTTTATGCCTTTTTATCTTACCAGTCAAGTGACTCCTTATAAATCATTGGGCCAACTCTGCTTTTAAATAATGTCAGTGAATTCAGCATTTGATTACCTACCTTGAAAGAGAAGATCCTGTGATATCTATGCTGTCCTGTGTTCCAGGATCAATCCTTTTAAACATACAGTCAAACATATACCTGGAGTGACAACCTAGCCTAACTGTTAAAGAATACTCAATCTTGAGGATACTCAAGATTACTAAAAGTGAGATCAGGAAAACTTAGCTACCTGTAGACATCGGACATAGATTTGGGCTCAAAATCTGAAAAAGTATGTATTTCAGGAGCTGTGTAAATCTGTATCAAATGCTGCTGGGACGAATTTGATCCATCAGGGAAATCTTCTTTTCTGTATGACTGCAAGCCATAATCTGAAGTGGAAGAAAACAGGAAGTAAACTATTCAGTGGATACTTTCCTGAAACAAGTGCAGTAGTAGACAGTAACACAGCTAGTCTAAATAAATTAATTTTCCCTATTCTAAATACACATCTTGGTCTAAAAATAGTGGGGTTTGTGTGGTCTTGCCCCCCTAAACTATTGCAAATATAGCATCTGGAAAACTAAATATTTCGGCAAGACTGAATGACAGAAGGTAAACTGAACTACGTGACCCCTTGCAATCAGAATTATTTAATGATTTTATCAAATTATTCTCAGATAATAGTCTCACCTCAGTGCAAGAGTTAGCATGTAAATACCGGTTTCTGTTCTACTTTGTCCCTTGATCCTTATCTCTGGTGGCAGTTTGTTCAAGTAATTACTAGTTAGACAGACTAACAACTGAAAATCAGATAGTGGGCGTTACTTGAACACCACTAGCATCAGAACAAAGGCAGCATAGATGTGAAACATCTTTCCATCTATACTTCTAGCCTAATATAGAAGGAATTCTTAGCATATGACTCAGAATCAGGAAGAATGAGAGAAAAACAACTGACTTCTGTTTTCTTTCTTACGTAAACAGCGTTCTTCTGACTGTATGTGAAGGCTGGATGCAGACATCTGGTTTTATGTGGAGTGACCTCTAATTAAGATGTTCCTAGGGATTGAATCTTTATGTGGAGGTCATTTTTAAAATAGCTCCCATATTTGTTATTTATGAGGTTTGTTTGACATTATTGCATCCAGATAAACCATGAAGATTTGAAAACCCTACAATTTGACACAGAACAGAATCAAAACAGAAGTTGCTGAATGATTTCACAGATATCCTATTCAATTGAGAGAAACTGTGCTAAGGTGATGCAGAGGATGTAATCCAACTATATCTAATTTTCATATTTTTCTCCAGAACAGGCTCCAAGCAGAGTAGGCAGTACTGAGGACAGAAGGATACTGAAGGAGTTGGAGAAGCAAGCCTGGCCCCATGTAGGAGCCTTAGTTATAGGATATACCACTAAAAAACAAATCTGCTGCTGCTGCTGCTTTCAGGATGGCTATGGGTTAAAGAGTATGATGACTGCTCTGGGCAAAAAGTAGAAGAGATGGTCATTGCCTGAATTTCCTTTGGCAGCTGCAAA